>NC_140180.1:92102095-92174595 GCF_963971535.1 Notolepis coatsorum
CCCACTTTGGGAACCCCTGATGTAGAATGTGTACTTTTACTTTAGATACTTAAGTACATTCAATAGCAAATACCTCTCTATTTTTACTTAAGTAGAATTTGAATGGAGAACCTTTGACCAGAGTACTCATTTAGTATTTCTACTGTTACTTAAGTAAAGGAACTGTGTACTTCTTCCACCACTGCAGAAGACGGTAACAAGGAGGAGGAACGTAACGGTGAAATGGCTGCGTCAAAACACAAACTTGACGTTAGTGCGCTCTGAAGTTTAAGTTTAAACTTTTTCAACTGAGAGCGCCTGAAAATGTGTCACTTCAAAAACGCAAGGCGTGTAGTTTGGAGGACAAAACCATTGAAAACAGTGGGAAAAAGGCACAGGCAGGTTCAAAAAGGCATCCAATGTGATCACAGCCAACAAGGTGCGTAGAGGGAGACTGAGGCGGCTCTCACACGAGGGAGCGGGGGCCCGGGTTAGAGTACACAACCCCAAAGTCCAACTGGTTTGATTAGTGTGAACACTGTGTGCCGTACCAACTGTGGCCCGGGTGCACTTGAAGAGGTGGAGTACGGTTCCTGTGTACACGGTTGTGGAACAACATTACTAGTATGAACGCTGGCCAGGCCGGGCAGTGAAGATAGAGGGGGCTACTCAGACACAGTACAAAGCAATCGTATACCTAATGTGAAAACACCCAGAGAGTTGAGGATAAAGAGATGAAGAGCTCTCATAAGACGTCTTCTTCACTGGCAGTTAAAACATCTATATTGGGAGCAATGTTTGGGTACAGGGACCTTCATCGGGTCATCTCTAAAAATAAAAAAGGTCAAGAATGAAGGCTGCCTACCAAGGTCAAAGGGTGAGTTCAGGATCTTTGACCCCTGGACTTACTTAGCAGTGGTGGAAGAAGTACACCGTTCCTTTACTTCAGTACAAGTAGAAATACTCAGATAAATTAATACTCTGGTAAAAGTTAAAGTATTCCATTCAAATTATACTTAAGTAAAAGTAGAGAAATATTTGCTATTGAATGTACTTAAAGGGGAACTATCTTATAAATGGCCTTTTTGAGTGTTTAGCATTGTTTCCTAGCTATGTGGACTTATATTAATATGATCTATGTCTCTAATTCTCATATTGGCGCATTCTTCCAATTCTCCTCTCACAATATTCACCCTCACTGAACTGAGTTGTCTGAAAATGTGATGATTTGTGATGTCAGAAAGACACCGCTGCATGATAATGTTGAGATACAAGATGAGCTGCACACAGTGGTTGGAGCCCAGGCTCAAAACGGCTCGAGATCTTGAGGTAGAAAAATGCTGTTTTTGAGGACTTGATTAGAAATACAAAACAATGAATACAAAAAAAAAAAAATTACAGAGGTGTTCCATAGACTCACAGGAATTGTGTAAAAGTGCCCAAATAGTGAAAGAAATAGTAAAATAGTTCCCCTTTAAGTATCTAAAGTAAAAGTACACATTCTACATGACATTTGTGTGTCCATTCACCTCTATAGGTTAAAGTTGTATGTGGTCCAGTTATGCTGCTCTGATTACGTCCTCCTGAACTTGACAGGCTTCAAATGTGAAAGTATATAATCTTCATACATTTCTTATTTTGTATATATTATGTTTTCTATGTAAAATCCTAAAAAAAAAGTACAATATTTCCCTTGAAATGTAGTGGAGTAAAAGTATAAAGTTCCCTCAAATGAAAATACTCACATAAAGTAGCTAAAAAATTTACTTAAGTACAGTACTTGAGTACAAATACTTAGTTACTTGCCACAACTGCTACTTAGCAACAAGTTAACAACAATCTGTTGTCGATCTGTAAAGTCCTTTTGCAGCACAATCCATGCTGTTCCTAATACTGGGTTCCTGCAGCTCTGTCTACTTGTTAGCCACAAAAGTAACGTGTGCAGAGTTAATGAGGCCATGCTCTGGGCTGTATGAGCCTTGAAACAAACACTGAAACCTTCTCCACAGTTCACACAAAGTAGCTTTCAGCAATTATTTCAGGGCTTGTACAGACTTCACTGAAGGCCATAGCAGAATCTAAGTAACTGTAATGCTGTTTAGAAGGTCGTGACCAATTAAGGATCAGCTAGAGTTAACTGGGTTTGGTTACTTGTATGGCCTGACATGACACAGGAGAGAATGTTCTTTATTAAGACAGTAGGAAGGCTGAGAGGGAGACATAGATAGAAGGTTCTTTATTAAGACAGTAGGAAGGCTGAGAGGGAGACACAGGAGAGAAGGTTCTTTATTAAGACAGTAGGAAGGCTGAGAGGGAGACACAGGAGAGAAGGTTCTTTATTGAGACAGTAGGAAGGCTGAGAGGGAGACACAGGAGAGGAGGTTCTTTATTAAGACAGTAGGAAGGCTGAGAGGGAGACACAGGAGAGGTTATTTATTAAGACAGTAGTAAGGCTGAGAGGGAGACACAGGAGAGAAGGTTCTTTATTGAGACAGTAGTAAGGCTGAGAGGGAGACAGAGTAGAGACACAGGAGAGAAGGTTCTTTATTGAGACAGTAGGAAGGCTGAGAGGGAGACAGTAGGGAAGAGACAGGAGAGAAGGTTCTTTATTGAGACAGTAGGAAGGCTGAGAGGGAGACAGAGTAGAGGAGACACGGGAGAGAAGGTTCTTTATTAAGACAGTATGAAGGCTGAGAGGGAGACAGAGTAGAGGAGACACAGGGGAGAAGGTTCTTTATTAAGACAGTATGAAGGCTGAGAGGGAGACACAGGAGGGAAGGTTATTTATAAAGACAGTATGAATGCTGAGAGGGAGACACAGGAGAGAAGGTTCTTCATAAAGACAGTATGAAGGCTGAGAGGGAGACAGAGTAGGGGAGACACAAGCGAGAAGGTTATTTATTAAGACAGTAGGACGGCTGAGAGGGACACAGAGTATGGGATACACAGGAGAGAATGTTCTTTATTGAGACAGTAGGAAGGCTGAGAGAGACAGAGCAGGGGAGACACAGGAGAGAAGGTTCTTTATTGAGACAGTAGGAAGGCTGAGAGGGAGACAGAGGAGAGAAGGTTCTTTATTGAGACGGTAGGAAGGCTGAGAGGGAGACAGAGGGGAGAAGGTTCTTTATTGAGACAGTAGGAAGGCTGAGAGGGAGACAGAGGGGAGAAGGTTCTTTATTGAGACAGTAGGACGGCTGAGAGGGAGACAGAGTAGAGGAGACACAGGAGAGAAGGTTCTTTATTGAGACAGTAGGAAGGCTGAGAGGGAGACACAGGGGAGAAGGTTCTTTATTGAGACAGTAGGAAGGCTGAGAGGGAGACAGAGTAGGGGAGACACAGGAGAGAAGGTTCTTTATTGAGACAGTAGGAAGGCTGAGAGGGAGACACAGGGGAGAAGGTTCTTTATTGAGACAGTAGGAAAGCTGAGAGGGAGACAGAGTAGAGGAGACACAGGGGAGAAGGTTCTTTATTGAGACAGTAGGGAGGCTGAGAGGGAGACAGAGTAGAGGTGACGGTTCATTATTGAGACAGTAGGAAGGCTGAGAGGGAGACAGAGTAGAGGAGACACAGGGGAGAAGGTTCTTTATTGAGACAGTATGGCGGCTGAGAGGGAGACAGAGGGCACTGAGCACTTATTATACACTCAGTCATATTGATACTGAACACATATTATACATGATGCAACAGGGGCGACAGTGGCTCAGGAGGTAGAGCAGTCGTCTGGTTATCTGGAGGTTCCCAGTTTGATTCCCGCTCCTCCTGGGCAGCGTCTCGAAGTGTCCTTGAGCAAGACACTTAACCCCTAATTGCTCCCGATGTGCAGGTTGGCACCTTGCATGGTTGCCTCTGCCATCAGTGTGTGAATGTGTGAGTGGGTGGGTAAAATGTGAGCAACAAATTGTAAAGCGCTTTGGATAAAAGCTGCTATATAAATGCAGCCATTTAACTCAATCATATTGTGATACTGAGCACATATTATACATGACACTCATATTCTTGTCAAAGGAAGTCAGGCAGACCACTGAATGCATAATAAACTCATCCCATTCATGTCTGCATGGATATTACATTATTTTAACACGTGTGAAAGGTTGTTTGTGTCATTAAAACATTCACATAATCATGTTATTTCTTTTACATCATAGCTCGTATGGATCCTGTGTGGTGTTCTTCCTCTCTTCCACACTTGGATTCCAAAGCGTGTTGTTTTGCCTCCAGGTACCTACAGTCTGGCCTGGATGCTGCTGGCCGGCTCCAGCACTCTGTCCCTGGCGGCTCTGCTCTCCATCAGGCCCACTCTGGAGCGGGGGAGGAGAGCCATCCCCGCCCTGGCCCTCAACATCATCTCAGGTAGGAGGACAATATCACCTCCTGGTTTGGGAATAGCACCGCACAAGACCGTAGCAGACTACAGAGAGTGGCCCGTTCAGCCGAGCGCACAATTGGAGGGGGGCATCCTACTCTCCAGAACATTTACAACAAGCGGTGCAGGGGTAAGGCTAAGAGAATTATCAAGGACTCCAGCCACCCAAACAACTGCCTCTTTGAACTGCTGCGGTCAGGCAAGCGATACCGGAGTCTCATGGCAAGCACAGAGAGACTCAGAAGAAGCTTCTATCCCCAGGCCATCAGGCTGCTCAACGAACAATAAACACTATGCAACAACCATCAAATGCACTCACAGCACACACATCCACACACTCACTTTAAACAAACAACTCACTGCAGCACCCACTCTCCACACTTTAGAACACCTAGACACACGTTATATTTATTGGCAAAGAATTTGCACTACAACCCATACCTCAGTACACCTACTGTAAATTGTACCTAAATTGTACCTCATCCCATTTCTGCTCTGCACTATAGAGTATATTGTATATTAGTATATTGCATAGTATATTGTATGGTAACTCAGTTACTTCTATTCTGCATTGAACATTGTACATATGTACATACTGAACACTTGTGTCTACGTACGTGACTTCTATTTTTTACATGCTATACTTATTTTATTTCATACTTGTCTTTTTTGTCTAGCACAGTCTATGGAGCGTAACAGAAAGAAGCATTTTGTATAAAAGTATTCTGTACTTCTGTATGACAACTAATAAAGAAACTTGAAACTTGAAACTTGAAAGAGAGCCCTGGTCCTCAACATCATCTCAGGTAGAAGGACAAGAGAGGACTGTGATCCACTCTGATGGTGAGGGAGAGACGGGGGCGGGGGTCCTTTAAAAGGGCAGTTCACCCAAAATAAAAACAAAACACATTTCCCCACACATGATGAAATTGTGTGGGGAATCCAAACTGGTAGCACAGATCTCATCTTTTATCATAATTTCCTGACTCTCTCTATCTCCCCCCCTCTCTCTCTCTCCATCTCCCCCCTCTTTATGACTCCCCCCCCCCCTCTCTCTCTATCTCCCCCCCTCTCTATGACTCCCCCCCTCTCCCTGACTCTCTCTCTCTGTGACTCCCCCCCTCTCTCTCTATCTCCCCCCCCTCTCTATGACTCCCCCCCTCTCCCTGACTCTCTCTCTCTGTGACTCCCCCCCCCCCCTCTCTCTCTCTGTGACCCCCCCCCCTCTCTCTGTGACCCCCCCCTCTCTCTCTATGACTCCGCCCCTCTCTATGACTCCCCCCCTCTCTCTCTCTCTGACTCTCCCCCCCTCTCTCTCTCTGACTCTCTCTGACTCCCCCCCCTCTCTCTCTGTGACTCCCGCCCCCCCTCTCTCTCTCTCTGACTCTCCCCCCCCCTCTGTCCCCATCTCCCCCCCTCTCTCTCTCTCTGTGACTCCCCCCCCCCTCCCCCTCCCCCTCTCTGACCCCCCCCCCCCCCCCCCCCTCTCTCTCCACAGTCGCTCTCTGTGCCAGTGCGATGATCTCCTTCCTGGTGTCCACAGAGCATCAGATCCCTCAGCTGCTGGACAACCTGGGCTGGACCTTCTACACCTGCTGCGCCAACCTGTGCTACGCCCTGGTGGTGTCCGTGCTGCTGGGCCTGGTGCGCAGAGACACCGTGCAGGTGCAGCCGGCCACCGCGGGGGTGGACCTGCCCGTGATGATCGCAGTGTTTTCAAAATAATGCACAATCAAAAACACACAAATGTATACAGATAAAAAAAAGGTGATTCAACTGAAATGCGGACCGAACCCGGAAATAATGCCATCTTTGTTTTGATCACATACATGGAAGAAGATTTATGTTAAACGTAAAGATTATTATAAAAATAAAAGATAAACCCTCGCTGGTTGAATCTATAGAGGAGCACCTGCTCAGCCCCATGCCAGTGAGAGAGAGAGAGAGAGAGAGAGAGAGAGAGAGAGAGAGAGAGAGAGGAGAGAGATGGAGAGAGAGAGAGAGAGACAGAGATGGAGAGGGAGAGGGAGAGAGAGAGACACTGGTTCCCACTGTTTTTGAAAAAATACTTTTCCAGGACATTCCCAGTTTTTCTTGACACTTCAGGAGAGCTTGGCTCACAAACGGTGATATAATTTGCCGGCAGGCCTGGTATTGATACATTTAACCCCAGTTTTATTCCTCCTTCTTTAACGATGCAGGTTCATGATGATGAAGTGTCTCTGGTTCATTACAGGCGACTGCTGCTACATTACAGTTAGGATCTTACAGCACTTTAAAAGAAAATAATAATACATAAATAAATAAGAGGAGAATAAGCATGAGCTTGTCAAATGCCACGGTGGGCCAAAACAAAGGGAGCGTGGGCCAAACTTGGTCCGCGGGCCCCAAATTGGGTGGCCTATGCTATAATCCTACCAACAGTCAAGTTTCAAACAGAATACACACATAGGTTTACATAGGGGGTCTGAGTGAAAGCCTAAAATACAATTTAAACTTAACTAACTTTTAAAATTTAACAGATTTTTTTCCAGGATATTTGTTTCATTTTAGTACATTTTCCATAATTTCCATGACTGGAAATCTAGTATCTGAAATTACAGGTTTTCTAGGATGAGTGGGAACCCTAAATATCTACCCCCCCCCCCCCCCCCCCCCTACTTAAATCACGCAGACAGTGGTGCCTGTACTCACTTTGTGACTAGGAATACAAAAAATGAATAAGATTTTTACAAGGGAGGTCACAGTTTGAGACAGTACACTAAATCATGGGTTCATGGCTGAGTTCCAAAGTAATAATTTTCTCATAGCTTTTCCTTGACCTCTGTGAAAATCAATGGAGGAGCTAAAGTAAAAGTCATTAAAGGAGAAAAAGAGGTAGCAATTTTAGACGAGCCAAAAGGTGTGTTAGGGTGGGGATTTTCTGTGTGATCTGTGATCATATCAATGGGGGGGATTCACATACATTATTGGATACTTTGATGTGTAGAGAGAAACGTTCTTAACCCGTTGTAGATACAGGATATTCACCCGTAGATGAGTTTTACTCCTGTGCTTACAAACATTACCGACGTAAACAAATCTTTTACAGTCACAAAATACAGTAGATACAATTGAAACCTCCTATTAACCTGTTGTCAAGTGTTTGTTCCTTGTCTCAGGAGCTGAGTCAAACATCTACAGGATGAAAACATGGCTCGATTTCTATTGTTAATGGTGGGTCTCCCTATTTTTTTTTTTAATTCTTGACATTTAGATCACAATAAAACGATCAATCTGTCAATGATAGAGAAGGGTGGGCCGTATTCTTGCAAGCCGTGCCTGCTGTTGTGTCCAAACTGCTTGCAGTGGAGAAGAGCTGACGAGGAACTCTTACCTCTGCAAAAACAGCGATTCGGTCTAATCCACCAGCGCCCCCCGGTGGCAGAACCAACAGCCAACATGTGAAGCTTGATGTCATGATTCATTTCTGCCCCTCCTAAGGTTCCTCCTGCTCCCTAAAAGTGTCCCCCCCCCACTCCCTAGTGTCACTCCCTCTTGGGTTCGTACCAGCTGTTTGTAATCTACCCAGGTGTTCTCAGCTTGTCATTTTCTCCCTCCCCGTGTATTTCATGGTCGCCTCCCCCTCGTGGGACCGGTCCTTTGGTTACGTGTCGTCCTTTACCTGCCTGCTCCTACTTGTCGGTCGTTTGTTCGGTCACGTCGGCGTGGTTGTAGAGCATGTTTAACCTGTGTCCTAGTGCCTGTTCTGACTCAATAAATAGTCCCGGTTTGGGTTCCTAAAGCTCCAGCTGCCTCTGCTGTCCTGCACACGTGCCGGCCCCCAGTGCGCCAGGGTACTGGCCCCCTGTATTCAAAATCAGACAGAGTGTGAGCTCCAGGCCCACCACCCTGCCTGCTGGGCCCAGACTTAAGCACTCTCCCTGGGCCTCGCTCTGTGGAGAGCATGCCCTTCTACGACCACGTGTTATAGTCGAGCACTGGCCTCACGGGGCCGCCACGAGTCGTACACTACTACACACGTTTTTATTATGGTGTTGGGGAAACGCTTAACGACTATAGCCCCCTTTTTCCATAATTGCAGCGCAGTTAACAAAATGTAATAAACGGCGACGTCGTGGTTTATTCGCTGGACTGAATAACTGGCGGTCAGATGGCTGGGATGTGGTTACGTCACGTCTACCTGAACAGCTGAGGACGGCACAAACTGGCAGACTTAAGACACACCTTCTTGGCTTTGCTCCAACATGACCCGGCTTTCCCCTCCTGTCGATTGTAACGTTTTCCTTACCCTCTTTTGATCTGCCGTATTTAACTTTTTACGTACCTTAGGTTGTGATACATTTTAATATCCCATCCTGTGATGTTTGGAAAATGCATTGCATGGCAACTCTGCACTGCATGTCTCTGCCACTAACCTTCTTACCGTCCTATACTACCATGCACTCCTCCTACTATACTAATATGTCTTATGTCTATGCACTCAACACTGCAGCACCCAAGTTTCAGCACTGTTTGATGAACATTGTTACTCAGCTGTAAGAGTCATACCCTCCCTGCGGACTTGTCGTACAGAACTTGTAAAATCGCTTTGGATTAAAGCGTCAGCTAAATGACAAATGTAATGCATGTGATATAACATGACATGTGATATGAATAAAGCTTGATCGATCGACCTTGACAAACAATAGAGGCCTCGGACGGAACGTTCCTGTGGTTCTCTTTTCCAACACGGCTGCTTGTAAATGGCTTGTTTCTGTGCAGCTGTAGAGATAACGTTTAGAAAACACAATTTTATTTCATTTTATGTCTATCCTACTATTTTACTCAGTCTATTCTATCTTTTTATTATTGTCCATTTTAAAAACTGAATCAAACTATAAACAAGGTGGCCTATTGGGATGTTAGATCCTAATGTGAAAAACTGTGATTTTATGTTTGCATGTTATGTGCTCATTTTATGCAATTTTCTTTATGAAAGGTGCTATACAAATAAAGTTTATTATTATTATCATTATTATTATATATCATTATAATAAAGTTGTATAGTAAAGTTGAAGTAAAGTAAAGTTGAAGTTGTTTCTTTCAACACGGACACATTCTAAACATTCTGTGCACGGCCTCTATTACACAACAGTTGGCAAACCAACAGCCGTACGTTATTTATGGCTAGGTGTCGCTTACGCATACAGTATATACAGAGCTGAATTAACTCGTAATTTTTTTTTATATCTCAGTGTTTTATTCACAATAGAAAATGAGTTATGTATAAAAAGACGTGTGCATAAAAGCAATAGAACAGCCAAGATTGTGTGTTACAGTAAATATAACGTCAGGCCTTTGACGATCAATGGTCGCCCGCCTGGGGCTGACTCCTGGGACCACAATGCTATACTATAGTACACTCCCTTTGTGTGATCTATTGTTTTAAACAAACCATGTCCAACAGAGGAAAAGCCTGCGGGCCAGTTTCTGTCTTTCTCACAGAGTTATATTGGTTCCTGTCCACACACGGTCAATCTGGCAGGGGTGGATCCGCTCCGTTCATAAGAGAGACGGTTAGAAACGTTATCAACTAAAAGAAATTCACATCCGTGGAATTGTGTTTCCCCACACGCATTCGTGGAGAAGGACCTCTTTAACCCTTTCACTACCACACTACAGAAGGTTAACCTTTCACTACCACACTACAGATGGTGTAAAGGGTTAACCTTCTGTATTGTCACAGTGAAAGGGTTAACCATTTGGTAGTGTGGTAGTGAAAGGGTTAACCATTTGGTGGTGTGGTAGTGAAAGGGTTAAATCTAGTGCTCATCAGAGATGAGCTTTTTCAGGAAATAACTATCATGGGGGAAAACAATTACCGATCGGCTAAAACTAAACTGAGCGATTAATTATGAAGGGACCAGCCCCCAACCTAGTCCTCAACACTACTCTGTTCCCTGGATAGTTCTCAACACTACTCTGTTCCCTGGATAGTTCTCAACACTACTCTGTTCCCTGGACAGTTCTCAACACTACTTTGTTGAGGTTTGATAGGGCGTGACGAGTCAAAAGGGCACCACACTTCAAGGGGACCTCAGGAGCAGCCAACATTAGCTGTGCTGGGAATCTGCTCTTATTATCATAATTATGACTGGCATTCAGACACTTCTTGAGCTCTCGATATGATAACAGCAAACAGGAAAAGGTAGTAGGGGAGCAGACTGGACAGAGGGGAGTGGTGGGACACGGACAGAGTAACCTCCACACTCTTCACACATGTTTGATGTGTCGACCCTAATGGCTGTTCCTCACCTATGTGCAGTATGTGTGGGTCATACGGGAGCTCTGAACTAAAGTTCAACCGAGAGACGGGACCCCTCTCCGCCGTCACGTCATTCTTAACTAATCACACGGCCCTCTGGCACCATTCCATCTCCTCCCACTAAGAGTCCCCTGCCAATCCAATTCCACCACCGTGCTACATTTAAAAAGGCTCTCGACCCTCCTACTCCTACAGGTGTTATGTTGTCTTGTTCTCGTTTCATGAGGTCTCCACCAACGCCCCCCCCCCCCCCCCCACTAGGGCGGGCCCCAGAGCTCCCTACCACCAGTCCTGTACCGCCCCCTACAGGTCAGCCAGAGCAGGGCCCCAGAGCTCCCTACCACCAGCCCTGTATCGCCCCCTACAGGTCAGCCAGAGCAGGGCCCCAGAGCGCCTGGCAGGATACGGGTGCTCCAGAGTCCCCTGCTGTATACATTCCACATATACGTGGCAGGCTATGTGCTCCTTCGGTGATGGGGGCCAGCGCCAAAGGTTTAGCCTCATTCATTCTGCACCATTGTTTCATATTTAAACCATCGTCTTAATCACTTTGATTCGCGAAGTCGAATTGTATAACTAGCATCATCATGACGAGCACATGTAGCTGGTGTGAGTCATACAAGGCGGCCATATATATATAAATCACCTGCTACCACCTTAGCTGTAATTGGTCAGAGCATCTGTATACAGGAGTAGGGGTATATTTGCTGTCTGTACACATAAGCATTCCGGGCGTCTCTCTATGCATTATTTATGTCTATCTAGACAAGTACATTCTTGCTGTACATACCGGCGATAACACCCTGGAGGCTGTTCTGTACTGTGATTATGGCCCCGAGAGGAATGTGACCAAGTACAGTATGGAGCACCATGAACCATCGCCGCCACTGATCCTACAGTCAAAGTGATAAATGCCCTCATGGTGGGGAAACATTCTGCATTTGAACCATCCTGACCACTTGGGAGCAGTGGGCAGCCACAGCCCGCGGAGCAAGTCCTGTTAGAACCCCGATGCCTTGGTCAAGGGCAGTGGTCAAATAGCCAGAAATACCCAGATAAACGAGTACTCTGGTAAAGCTAGAGGTCCTCCATTCAAATTCTACTTAAGTAAAAGTAGAGAAGTGTTTGCTATTGAATGTACTTAAGTAAAAGTATGCATTCTACATGACGTTTGTGTATTCCAGTGCTTGGGAGCGTTCAAGCCTTGATCCATTGACCTCTAAAGGTTATGTTAAAGTGGTATGTGGTCCAGTTATGGTTACATCATGTTAAAGTGGTTATGTGGTCCAGTTATGGTTACAGTATGTTAAAATGGTATGTGGTCCAGTTATGGTTACAGTATGTTAAAATGGTATGTGGTCCAGTTATGGTTACAATATGTTAAAGTGGTATGTGGTCCAGTTATGGTTACAATATGTTAAAGTGGTATGTGGTCCAGTTATGGTTACAGCATGTTAAAGTGGTATGTGGTCCAGTTATGGTTACAGTGTGTTAAAGTGGTATGTGGTCCAGTTATGGTTACATCATGTTAAAGTGGTTACGTGGTCCAGTTATGGTTACAGTATGTTAAAGTGGTATGTGATCCAGTTATGGTTACAGTATGTTAAAGTGGTATGTGGTCCAGTTATGGTTACATCATGTTAAAGTGGTTATGTGGTCCAGTTATGGTTACAGTATGTTAAAGTGGTATGTGGTCCAGTTATGGTTACAATATGTTAAAGTGGTATGTGGTCCAGTTATGGTTACAGTATGTTAAAGTGGTATGTGGTCCAGTTATGGTTACAATATGTTAAAGTGGTATGTGGTCCAGTTATGGTTACAGTATGTTATTAAAGTGGTATGTGGTTCAGTTAGGCCTGCCGCGATAAGCAATAAATCGATTAATTGCCGCGATAATTTAAATGAATGCAATGATTTTGACGGACGCGATTAATTGCTATTTGCGCGTTTGTTTTAATGAGGCGGAACCAGTGCCCCTTGTCAGTCACTGTCCGTGTTGGGAGGCGGGCCGCTGGCTTTACTACAGCACAGCACAGGAGCTCCGTGGGGCAACGCCATAGCTTAACTACATTTCTCAATAGTGTTGCTCCTTTTAACCAAGTAGCGTTATTTGTAGTGTAACGTTAGAATAACACAGAATAACGTTAATACAATTACATGCATCATTGTTTACAATGAACGGGTGGGGCTAGTCAAAGGACTGGAGACGGGGACAAGTTAAACATGAATTAATTTATTATAACAGGTCGTTTTCGAGTCGTGCTGCAGTGCCTACGCACCACAGCTATTCTATTATATACTGCTTTGACGCTTCCTCCTCATCGTTGATTGCCTGTAGTAGCTGCATCTAACGTTAGTAGCTAACGTTAAAACTAAAAAACACAACCGGACGAGACAAGTTGTCGGCTAGGATAATCACAACAATACTTCCGGTCCGGTCGGTGGGCTTCAAAATAAAAGTCTTAAACACCGGAAAAGATGGAGCGGTGGGCTTCAAAATAAAAGTTTTGGGAAATAAATTTCTCAAAAAAATTCTCTAACCGGTCGCAATAATATCGCTTATCGCGATATTTTCGGGGGCAATTAATCGCCCAGCAAAATGTGTTATCGTGGCAGGCCTAACGGTTCAGTTATGGGTACAGCATGTTAAAGTGGTATGTGGTCCAGTTATGGTTACAGTATGTTAAAGTGGTATGTGATCCAGTTATGGTTACACTATGTTAAAGTGGTATGTGGTCCAGTTATGGTTACAGCATGTTAAAGTGGTATGTGGTCCAGTTATGGTTACAGTATGTTATTAAAGTGGTATGTGGTCCAGTTATGGTTACAGCATGTTAAAGTGGTATGTGGTCCAGTTATGGTTACAGTATGTTAAAGTGGTATGTGATCCAGTTATGGTTACAATATGTTAAAGTGGTATGTGGTCCAGTTATGGTTACAGCATGTTAAAGTGGTATGTGATCGAGTTATGGTTAAAGTGGTATGTGGTCCAGTTATGGTTACAGCATGTTAAAGTGGTATGTGATCGAGTTATGCCCTCTTGAAGTTGTCAGGCTTCAAACATTTGCTATGTTTTCTATGCAAAATATTTCTCTTCACAGTAACTAGTAACTGATGGGTTCAGATAAATGTAGTGGAGTAAAAAGTACAATATTTCCTTTGAAATGTAGTGGAGTAAAAGTATAAAGTTCCCTAAAATGAAAATACTCACGTTAAGTACAAGTGGCTAGACATTTTACTTAAGTAAGTACTTGAGTAAAAATACTTAGTTACTTTCCACCACTGGTCAAGGGGAATAGCAAGAGTATGTAGCTATAGCATGCTTGTCTTTTATGGTGTGGGAGGAAGCCAGAGTACCTGGAGGAAACCCACACAAACATGCACACTCCACACAGAAAGGCCCTCTGTTAGGTTAAAACCCCCATTTACAGTTAGCTATTTAGCTGATGCTTTTATCCAAAGTGAAGATTTAGTACAACAAAGCCATTCAGAATTGCAGCTACAATCGCCATAGTTAGTAAGAACTCATGTGTCTGTGAAGAGATCTTGATCAAATGAGCGTGTGTACAAGATGGCGGCTCGCTTGTAAAGCTTTTCTTCCAAAAGTTTACCCTAAAAGATGTTTCCGACAACATTTGTAATGGCAAGATTGCTACGCTATTGCTGGACCTCGAGTCATTATGTGATTTGCAACCTCTAGTCTGAAGGTTGGATGTGGATTTTGTTCAACTGTACATGCTCGCTACAGGCACAGAAACAGCCCATTGAGAACAGGACTGAAACAGGGAGGCATACAGGCTGCATAATATATATAATATAATAATAATAATAAAAATAATACAGGTTGTGATCTTTGAGTTATTTAAATTTTCTCAGCAAAAGACTTCAAATACATGAAGTTCTTCAGGACTAAAATATGTCCCCTTTAAACAACATCTACCAACACATGCACTGCCTGAGACCTTTTCTTTAACGTTTTAGTAAGAATGAAATATAGGACAGAGCAGGACATATGCAGGCTAGCTCCCTGGCTACCAGTAGTTTGCTTATCAAAATATACAAATTACAAAGCAAGACTAGCTGTTAATTTATGGCAATTATCACCTTGAACACCTACCTGACCAATCAAATTGCTCGTCCAAAACCACCCAACTGATCTGCACATTCTGAGCACAATAACAGGAGAAGTGAATGAAAGTGTAACAACGTGATGAGTCAGCATGAATGATCTATTTTATTTGACTTGTGCGTAAACAATGTTTCAACTTCAAGACAGGCAATTGGAAAAGATTGTTACAGGATGAGATTATAACAACACTAGCAAAAACAAACAAAAAAAATTATTACAATAAGGGAATTAAGACATGATATATGTAACAAAGATAAAGTTGTTAATCAACAATGATTTCTGTGACCTGTAGCTTTACTATTAATAAGTGTTTCTGTTGTGTAAACTGTAATATACTGACTGTAGCGAATTCAGGGGTCGGCCAGGAATCAAGTCACACTTCTGACACCAATGTAACGAATTCAGGGGGCAGTCCCCTGAATTCACAATGAATTCGCTACACTAACTACTACATGCAGGTGGACAGCCTTCACAAAGGGCGATTCTGGTGGTCCCTGGAGACGTGGCAGGCAGAAGGAGTGAGGTTTCCCCTGGGTGCTGGTCCATCATGACCCTGGCACTCTGACTTTCAGTCGGCTAGTTTCCCCTCATCAGATGAGGAAAGAAAACGGCTTCTTAGCATTAATTCATTGAAACAGAGGGGCCAAGCTAAACGCGAAGCTAACAGCCAAGCTAACGCCGTGGTAGAGAAGAAAATAACCAACGGAGATTCAAGGGGTGAGGGTTATTCCTTTGAGTTGGCTAATACCGTGTCAAAATAATACAATAATTGCAACAATGTTGAGTAGACTTTTGGGGCTTCCGGTCTTCAACCCCTTTCTGTACAGGATGAGATATTTCACCATGATATATGATGATATTTCACCATGTTATATGATATTTCACCATATTTCAACATGATATTTCACCATGATATATGATGATATTTCACCATGTTATTGACATTGCCATGTCTGGAACGATGACGGTGAGGATAATGGAAGGAATTTACTTTAGATTTATTTTGTTGATAAGACAATAATGTTTTCTTTCAGTCACACTGACTAGGAATAATAAGAGGCACCCATGGATACGTTCTGCAACACTCTACTCAAAGCATACAGCTGTAATGGATTATAATGTGTTTTCCAAAATCACCTTGGATAGAAAATGCCTAATTTTGGTGCAGAAAAACATGATATTACTGTTTCACAGTTTTTTTCTGACTCGTTTACTAGATCTTGTAATAAGACATGAAATTATGAAATTTTTCTTAATATTATTCTCTATATACTTCTTTTATCTTTGTCTTTTACATGATAGAGGAATAATGAGCACTCTAAACATCTGGTGAGGCGGTTCTATTATTCATACTTATTCAGAGCATTCTACCAATATGGCACAATTCCATTAACACAGCTCATTGGCTGCGGTTGTCATTTAATGATAATGACCCGTTATTTGATTAAAATCCCTTGTTGTTCGCCTACCAAGATGTGTGCGACGACAATATAGTCGAATATGATGAATGGCAACCTAATAAGATGTTACGTACTGTGTTACAAGTGAGTCATTATGGCTATGATTGTAATGCAGTAGAGATGTTTGCTTTGAGTCAAGTGTTACCAGAAGTTAATCGTCTGTCTCTAAATCCCAACACTGAGGTGCATCCAGGGGGAACCTCAGACTGAACCAGACTCCTTGTGACGGGATGAGTGGGTAGGATGGACTTTCACACCTCCAACAATACGGCATGACGCATCAGCAGCTATTATCACCTGTAAAACACACACACACACACACACACACGCACGCACACGCACACACGCACTTTAATTATTCTTCCTGGGGTCCATAACACGTACAATACAGTTACAGACTTTATACACTCAAACATTCACATGGCATACAGACAAATTAAAACAACAATACATACTCCTAAGTCCTAATCAATTCATAATACAATACAACAATACATACTCCTAATCAATTCATAATACAATACAGCATAATATACAATTTAGCTTTTTCATACATTATCTATGTTTCATCAACCAATTATTCAATCTTCTAATAATATATCCATATCAGACACATACATTTTCATTTACATATATCCCTATCTCCTTATCAGACACATACATTTTCATTTACGTATACACCTTTAATATCTATTAGGGAATGTACATTTCTTTGGTTGAAAATGTTGTTTTACCAAGATTCTGAAACGACATTTACTATTCTCCTGCGTAACATGTCTGGGAAGATAATTCCATTCCTGGATGCATACCACGGAACATGACAGTTTGCTTCATTGCATTTAACCTCACTTTTGGATGTGTAAAACCTCGTGCAGAAGCATGTCTAGTGGAATGGTTGCGTCTGTCAAGACTTGTTATATAGAATTGAGGGGATCTTTGTAACAAGAATATTCCTAGTGTATACAAGGAGTGAGTAGAGTAACTTATGTTTGACAAGTAACCAAGTTAAACAATTGTGCATCACTGAAACATTAGTTCGGTACTCAATTGTAAAGACTTGACAAAACCAGAGCTTGAATTACCCGTTTGATATAATTTAGTGGTAACAAATGAGCACATCTTTAAACAACAGAAATACCTCTTCCCATTTTCACTACTAGATTGTTTATATGTTGTGACCATGACAATTTACTGTCTAATGTTACTCCTAGGAGTTTAGTCTCCTGGACTTGATCAATTACCACATCACTTATTAAAAGTTTCAAGACTGGGTTCATACTACTGAGAGTATGGTTTGAACTGAAAATGATGCTACTTGTCTTTGATATGTTTAGAACTAGTTTATTATTCTTTATCCATTCAACCACTGATTGCAACTCTGCCTTTAGGACCACATTTAATTCATTGGCTGTAGAGGCTGATGTGTAAATTGTTGAATCATCCACATACATTGAAATATAAGACTTATTTAGGACAAGAGGCATGTCATTTGTATGGTGTAGTAGAGCAAAGGCCTAATGCAACTTCCTTGGGGTACTCCACACCTTACTGTTACAGACTAACATTGAGGTGGTGCTGTAGGGGGGGGGGGCTTGTTACAGACTAACAGTGAGGTGCTGCTGTAGGGGGGGGGGGGGGGGGGCTTGTTACAGACTAACAGTGAGGTGTTGTAGGGGGGGGCTTGTTACAGACTAACAGTGCGGTGTAGGGGGGGGGGGGGGGGCTTGTTACAGACTAACAGTGAGGTGTAGGGGGGGGGGGGGCTTGTTACAGAATAACAGTGAGGTGCTGTAGGGGGGGGCTTGTTACAGACTAACAGTGAGGTGTAGGGGGGGGGGGCTTGTTACAGACTAACAGTGAGGTGTAGGAGGGGGGCTTGTTACAGACTAACTGAGGTGTAGGGGGGGGCTTGTTACAGACTAACTGTGAGGTGTAGGGGGGGGGCTTGTTACAGACTAACTGTGAGGTGTAGGGGGGGGCTTGTTACAGACTAACTGTGAGGTGTAGGGGGGGGGGGGGCTTGTTACAGACTAACAGTGAGGTGTTGTTGCAGCTTAGTGTATTCATACTTGTATCACTGTATATAATAATACTGTACACACATCAGATTAGCATACTACCCAGTAGCTTTGTTACTTAACTGTATATTCCATCCAATCACTTGTATATTGTTATGCACTTTACCGTTACCCTGCACTCTGGTTAGATGCCAACTTTCCCCCTGTTGTACTGTACTTGTGCTGTACGATGACAATACATTTGAATCTAATCTAATATGAGTAGATATGCATGTATGTATATGTATACAGTATATATACACAGACATAGATACAAGTATCCATATCTGCTACAAGATAACACAAAATTAAGATAAACTAAATATATGTTGCATGATCCTGTCTAGGACCTTAAAGGGGCACTTGCACATAATCTCAGAAACATCCAAACAACTCAAACAGTTTTGCACACATTCATTTAGTTTTACAGTTATTAAGACTAAATGAGTTTGAATATGGCCACCAGTGATGTCATCGGGGACATTGAATCCTCGTCTTGTGTTCATTATAGCTCAATGAAATTATATGGTAGCAGTCCCTATAAGACACAGTTTCGCTATTCTTTCATCTACATCATTTCATGGTGCTGTAATTAACGTAACACAAGGATTCAATGTCCCCGATGACATCACTGGTGGCCATATTCTAACTCATTTACTCTCAAGAACTGTCTAATTAAATTACGGTAATGTGTGCAAAACGGTTCAGTAGATAAAGTTCCGCCTTAAAGGAACACGCCCACATTATGGGAAATGCGCTTATCGTCTTTTCCAGACAAGTCAGACAAGAAGATAGATACCAGTTTCCTCTCTGTGTTCAGTAGAAAGTTATCCGGCTGCAAGCTAGCCTAGCTTAGCACAAATAAATGGAAGCGGATACGGACCAGCTAGCTTAGCTGTTGGCCAAAAAGATTCAAGAGGTTTATTCATCATCACATACATACACAAGACATATAGTGAAATGAAGGTGACCATGCCCGCTTCGATTGTGCAAAAATACAAATAATAATAGAATAAAATAGGATAATAAAATAGACAACCTCTCCTGGAGTTTTAAGCTAGGCTAGTGGTCTGTATCTGCTTCTATTCATGGTGCTAAGCTAGGCTAGCTTGCAGCCAGATAGCTTTCTACTGAACGCACAGAGAGGAAATTGGCATCGATCTTCATGACCGACTGTGGAGAAGACGGTAAGCGCGTTTCCCATAATGTTTAGCGAGCCCCTAATAACCAGTACATTAGGAAGTATCCTGAATATTACCGTGAACACAAACCTTTTTTCTACGCAGGGCGGACCGGTCCTCTTCTTCACTTGGTGCCGTTGTACTTGACCTCCTTCCCGCACTTCTTCAGCGTCTCCGTCAGGACGTCAACATCCTTGTCGGACTCGATCCACACCAGCTTCTTGGGCAGGTCAATCTCAAACTTGACATCTGACGGGAGAGAAAACAAACAAAAGAGTCTCACACTCGCAGCCTAGTAGTAGTTACAATCCAAGGGTTATTCACCCTTTTTCAGCCTGAAAGGCCAACGACGTCAATAAAGAGATTTGCACCACATTCATACCTCATCTCAAGAGTCAAGAGTTTTTTTTTTTTTGTCACGGCATACAAGTATACAATGAAATGCGGATGGTCTTGCCCGCAACGATATGCAATACAGTGGTACAACTACATATAATAGAATCCAATAAAAAACAACATTGTGCAATAAACAGGTAACATGGTGGGACATCTCGGTATCTGTACATAGTTATTTACAGAGCATATAGGACATGCTGGGTCCTTTGGTAGTGCAATACACTGTTACTGTTGTTATACTATTTTTAAAGTGACCTTTCCTTTTTGGCCATAAGTGTGGGCGTGTGCGGCATGAGTGTGTGCCTGCTCATGTTAAAGTGGCTGCTAGTGTGTGAGCGTGCACAGCGTGCGTGTCGTGTGTGTGCTCATGTGTGCTTGTGTGTGGATAGTTCAGTGTTCTGTGGCACTCAGTGTTCATTGTTCAAGGCTCTGATGGCCTGGGGGAAGAAGCTGAGCCGAAGCCTCTCTGTCCTAGTAGCCTGACCTCAGCAGCTGGAACAGGCTGTTATTGGGGTGGTGGGGGTCTTTCATTATTCTGCAGGCTCTGGATTTGCACCTCTTGTTGTATAGAACCTGCAGGGGAGGTAGTGCAATACCCGTGGTACGCTCGGCTGAGCGCACCACTCTCTGTAGGGCCTTCTTGTCCTGTGCCGTGCTGTTTCCATACCAGGCAGTGATGTTTCCGGTCAGGATGCTCTCTACAGCTCCTGAGTAGAAGGACTGGAGTATCTTCCCCGATACTCTGAACTTCCTTAACTGTCTCAGGTGGTAGAGGCGCTGCTTCGCCTTTTTTACGACTGTGTCTATGTGTGTTGACCATGTCAGATCCTCTGCGATGTGGACCCCCAGGTACTTAAAGCTGCTCACCCTGTCCACGGTAGCCCCGTTTATCATCAGTGGTGTGTGTGTCTCCTGCTGTCCTCTGACCCCCCACCCTGACCGCCTGAGGTCTTTCACTCAGAAAGTCCAGTACCCAGGCGCTCAGGGCGGAGCTCAGACCTAGCTCGATCAGCTTGTCCACCAGTCTGGTGGGGACTATGGTGTACTGTTGAACGCTGAGCTGTAGTCAATGAACAGTCTCACATAGCCCCCCTTCTGACGGTCAAGGTGAGAGAGGGTGCTGTGCAGTACCTGGGAGACCGTGTCGTCAGTGGACCTGTTTGTCCTGTATGCAAATTGAATAGGGTCCATATCACTGGGGAGGGAGGCACAAATGTGGTCCATGACCAGCCTCTCGAAACATTTCATGACCACAGAGGTGAGTGCCACCGGTCTGTAGTCATTGAGACATGTTGGGGAGGGTTTCTTCGGTACAGGGATGATGGTAGACATCTTGAAGCAGGCAGGGACCACTGACTCCGCCAGGGATTGATTAAATATGGCGGTGAACACCGGGGCTAGCTGGTTGGCACAGGACTTAAGTATGCGTCCTGTTATACCATCTGGGCCAGCAGCCTTCCTGGTGTTCACCTGCATAAATGCTCTTCTCACACTGTGTTCCGACAACGAGACCGCCCCCCCGCGGTTGCCCCCCCCCCCCCCCCCCCCTCCACAACAGCCGGCGCGCCAGTGACGTCACTAGCCGGTGAGCTAGCGTCGCCACTGTTTGCACCAAACCGTGCGTAGAAGGAGTTGAGTTTGTCCGCGAGAGAGGCGACGTCGCTCCCCATTGAGGGGGCGCTGACTTTGTAGTCAGTTATTGTCTTCAGTCCCCGCCATAAGCCTCTTGTGTCGTTTTGTGCCATTTGTGTCTCCAGTTTATCAGCATATGTCCGTTTTGCAAGTTTTACAGCCTTGCGCAGAGTATAGACTGACTTCTGCACCCTACCCTACGTTTTGTACCTCTGCATTGTACCTCACTGTTACTCATTTTACTCTGTATTGTATATTGTATTATGTATATTGACTTTACTTACTTCTTAAAGGGGAACTATTTTACTATTTCTTTCACTATTTGGGCACTTTTACACAATTCCTGTGAGTCTATGGAACACCTCTGTAATATATATTTTTTTTTTATTCATTGTTTTGTATTTCTAATCAAGTCCTCAAAAACAGCATTTTTCTACCTCAAGATCTCGAGCTGTTTTGAGCCTGGGCTCCTAAACCACTGCGCCGGGCCGGCCGCCTGAACATTAACATGCAGCGGTGTCTTTATGACATCACATATAGGCACATTTTCAAATGACTCAGTTCAGTGAGGGTGAATATTGTGAGAGGAGAATTGGAAGAATGCGCCAATATGAGAATTTTGAGACATAGATCATATTAATATAAGTTCACATAGCTAGGAAACAATGCTAAACACTCAAAAAGGCCATTTATAAGATAGTTCCCCTTTAATTACCTTTTTTTATTTTTATTTTTTACTTACTTTCTTTTTACTGTATGTAGCACACTCTGAGGGGCTCATACAGAAACAAGCATTTCATCATAAAGTATTCCGTATTTTGTTGTGACAAATAATAAACAAACTTGAACTTGAAACTTGAATCTAAAAGTCATCCTAGAACCGACCGTGGATGATTTAAAGTGGACATATTGCCTAGTCTTTGCATGTATGCGTCAGTCTGAGAGGTTCATTGGGTGTTGAGGGGGAC
Source organism: Notolepis coatsorum (assembly GCF_963971535.1). Taxonomy (NCBI): domain Eukaryota; kingdom Metazoa; phylum Chordata; class Actinopteri; order Aulopiformes; family Paralepididae; genus Notolepis; species Notolepis coatsorum. The sequence goes on from NC_140180.1 coordinate 92,124,568, forward strand.
ACTGACAGTTTGCCGTTTGGCCAGGGTTTGAAGTCTTCAGATTAACAAGCCTAAACAAGCTGCTGTTGCAGTTTGCGATATCATAGGAGGATGCATTAGCTTTGGTTAATCAATTAGCCGTGCTTTCTGGGAGCCAGGAACGCTGCCTACTGCCTAATGTATTGCCCAGTTAATAGACGTCTGTTACTCCAGGGTGTGGGACAGCCAGGCAGGGAAGGAAATTAATCATTTTTTTATTTGACGTGTTGCTACATCCACCAAAGACACCACACCACGTTCAATACAAGGGAAGAAAGAGGTGGTAGAGAATAAATGATTCAAATAGATTTAGACTCGTTTCCAAAAGAAAATGTACAAACATGTTCCAGGAAGGAAGGTATACTAAATATAAAGGTCTACCGTCATGGATCCATGCAACGGTATAGGTTTTTACTATACCGTCGTCCACAATATAAACATATCGTAACAAATATATATACATGTTATATATTTTAAGGTTAATCAAAAAAAGATTCCTTGCAGCAGTATTAAAAAGTCAAAGAAAAAAGACCATTTTGAATGAAATAGGACTGTGACAATTGTATTACAAGATAATTACAAGACATCAGAAACGTGTCATATGACATTGTAATTTGTACTGGAAAACTATATCATCAGATACCGTTATACCGCCAAATCTCAGAAAGAGATTGTGATATGATATTGTGGGCATATCGCTCAGCCCTACCAGATTCAAGGAAGCCCTATAAATGAGTTGAAAACGTACATGACATGTCCTCTTTAAATGTCACAACACACCGGCTTATTAGCAAGTCAGTGCGAAGCGGATCACACACATCACGTTTGACAGGAAAACAAATAAACCATAATTTGTTCAAATGTAGGGACTATATTATGCTCACACATAATTAGAATGTTAAATGATACGTGTGCACAGTTGAAAACCAATTAAAGATATTTAAAAAGTAACTCAGGTTAATTATTTGCATCTACGGGCCTCTCCCCAGGATTTATGAACAAGATTGTGCTGAGTTGTAACTAGGAGGTGCGGCCAGGAGGCAAAAATAATTGCAATTAAGAAAGCTGTTTGCTGTAATTTCCTGTGACTTAAAAACATAATTTCAATAAAATAGCGAACACAAGGGATAAGTTCCAAATAAGTTACGTTCCAAATAAGTTTATTTGTTTAAGGTACAGTGCAAGGTTGCACAATTGTTTAACATTGAACACGAAAACATACACGTGACGCATGCATAGACATTGGAACAGAGGACTGAGCAATCACGCATTAGACAATGATGCGTCTGTTCCTAAGCTGGCCCCAAGCTTTCCCTGCACAAAATAAAGTTATATATTATATATATATTTTTTCTAAACACATGGTGGTGCTGGCGCATTGTCATAGTGGTGTGGCGCCCCTATACCATTGTTTAGGGGAAGCCCTGATCTATTCTCTATAGGCTACTCACCTCAGGTGAAGCCTGATATGCAAAGAAACAATCCGACTCTGTGAGCACAGCCCTACAGCTAATGTGTGGATGAGGAGAATAGCTTGTGAGACTACCGTAACCTGAGAAACAATGTATCACAGTGTTTACTTTATCACAACTGCAAAGAAACATCATTACAATGGAGTGACTTGGCTGGTTCACACAAGACAATACAGCAGCACTCAGCCAATAAGTCATGAGCTGTTCGCATAACACGCTGCCCTGTAGGCTTCCACACCAGGGCTGTTCAACTTCAATAACACGCTGCCCTGTAGGCTTCCACACCAGGGCTGTTCAACTTCAATAACACGCTGCCCTGTAGGCTTCCACACCAGGGCTGTTCAACTTCAATAACACGCTGCCCTGTAGGCTTCCACACCAGGGCTGTTCAACTTCAATAACACGCTGCCCTGTAGGCTTCCACACCAGGGCTGTTCAACTTCAATAACACGCTGCCCGGTAGGCTTCCACACCAGGGCTGTTCAGCTTCAATAACACGCTGCCCTGTAGGCTTCCACACCAGGGCTGTTCAACTTCAATAACAAGCTGCCCTGTAGGCTTCCACACCAGGGCCCCGTTCCCCGTACCTGGCTAACTGAGTTAGCCGGATAATATCCAGCATAGCCTGACTTAAGCCGGACCTTTCCATTCCCCAACGCTCGATTGTCTAAATCACTATGACAACAGATCAAAAAGTTTGAGCCTGGTCGAGAGCAGGGTTAAGTTCAGTTAGCTGGATGAACCATGGCCACGCCCCCGCAAAGAAATGCCAGCTCGCTTCCTGAAATGATTCTCACAGTCTAGATCTGCATTATACCATTCTTTTTATGTTCTTGTGCTTTGTTTGAAATGTAAAATAATATGTCTGCAGTAACGCTGATAATAAATCATATTCAGCCTATGAATTTACTTTGTCCTATATAATGCACGTCATATTTATACGGATACGGCGCTCGCGAGTCGCGACAGTTATTTTAATAACGGACTAAACGGATCATTGCAAATGTGAATCCCGCCGGGATATTTTTAATGAATGAAACCTATCGGGTGTTTGGCTCTGATTAGTTTAATATTCTTCGCCGTGTATTTGCTTAACGGAGCACCCGGATGCGTTTCATTCAAGCTTAATTAAGCGTCTATGCGCGGATTGTGGATATGAATTATGAGGAATCTGAATCTGTGGAATATTTAATTGTATCAATGTGATAGTGTCACACGTTATTGTGATATTGTAACTGGGATTAAAATATATGAGGAGATGCGCTGTTTGATGGATTTGATGACGTGACTTGATAAATTGAATGAGCCTTTGACGTTTTTGATGAATGAATTCGAGAAAATGCATTTATCTTTTCAAGCACTGTTATATGATGATGAACATGAGGTGTCACTGGTATAAACCAAATGGTAATCAATTCAATGCATGTATGGATTAGGTCCGAAACAGATTCAAACCTGATTAATAGTGTAACTGCAAGCCTCCCTCCAAGCCTCTCTTTGGAAACCATGTATTTATATAGTACATAATATTAATACCTAAGCACATACAGATATCCTCATGATATAATTCGTATCAATTAGATATACTATTTGGGCTTGTTTGTATCGTTATTCTGAAAGAGCTGAACTAATTATTTTCGCTAGCAAGATCTCATTTGATTATTCATTCCATAAGCCTATACTGCCAGCAGGCACGCCCATTCTGCAATCTGTTAATAAAGTTTTAAATCAATCAATCAATCAATGCCGTTAGAAGATCAGGATTTCTGCTATCGACACTTGCTGTCTTTTCAGCTGAGGCGGGCGCGCGCAATTATCCGGAGTCTCAAGTCTGGTTCAAATGAACGAGACTGAATCCACCTTCGAGGAACAGGAAAATCCTGGATTCAAACATCGGGTTAATTGAATCTGGATAATGGGACTCTTGATCGACTTAGTTGAACCAGGTACGGGGAATAGGGCCCAGGGCTGTTCAACTTCAATAACAAGCTGCCCTGTAGGCTTCCACACCAGGGCGCGTGAATATTAAAGGCAACCAACTTGTGTTCAGCTTTTCTCTGATTGGCTACGACCCCCCGCCCCCTTTTGCCGCGAACGCGGCAGCCGTCCCTGCAAGCGGCAGAGGTCCCAAATTAAATGAATGGCGCGCGGAGCATAATGTTATTTCACGTTTGTAATGTCATAACATCAGTGGAGGCTGCTGACTGATTAACTACAGTATAATGTTATTTCGCCACACAGAATACTTGGTCAATGAATGGCTACAAATAACTCTTACAGTATAATGTTAATATATTACTACCGGTACATGGAATAACTCTTACAATGTTAATATATATATATATTACTACATGGAATAACTCTTACAGTATAATGTTAATAGATATATTACTACATGGAATAACTCTTACAGTATAATGTCAATAGATATATTACTACATGGAATAACTCTTACAGTATAATGTTAATAGATATATTACTACATGGAAGATCTCTTACAATATACTGTTAATAAATACCGTAATTCCTCTAATAGTAACCCTGGCTTGTATTTGTTTCAACTGTAGCTGATACCAGGCTTGTATTAGGAGGAGGCATGTATAAGAGAGAGGCCTATATTTCTAATTTTCAAACAGATCATAATGAATAAATCAACATTTAGTGTCAGTTTGAACCCAGTAAAATGTACTGGGTTCATTTATTGAAACCAAGTACTGTATGAAATACGGTAGTAAACAGTGCAATTACAGGTGGTCAAAAAAAGTAAAATAAAGTAAAATAGTGCAATCACAATACTGGTATAATAATAATAATAACTTCGTTTTATACAATTCTGAGGTAGGCTTACTCTCTTGGTAAACATTAACACCATACCATTATATGGTATTTACTGCACAGCCAGGCCAGCATATACATGAAACCCGGCTTGTATTAGGAGGCCGGCTTATAATTGCTTAGCTCAACAGCGCACCCGATCATTAATAGAGACCCGGTTTTTAATTGAATACCGGTTACTATTAGAGGAATTACGGTATATAACTATGCAGAAATAACATCATAATCCCTTTTCTTTCAATAAGATAAGATAAAATAAGATATTCCTTTATTGATCCCTTTGGGGAAATACGGGCGTCATAGCAGCATGGGAGGGGGGGGGGGGGGGTACGGGTATGGGCAGGGTAATAGTAGAAAGACACAAGTATAGGCAATAAAATTTGTTCTGAATATAACAAATATGAGAAAAAGATAAAATAAACAGTGTAAACAATATAATTAACTATGAATATAATAATATGAGAAAGCAAGCAGATGAGGGCCTGTATGCCCTATCAGTTATATTATACGTTACAATAAATATGGGCAATAAGAATTATAATCTGAATATATACTATGAGTAAAGTAAAGTAAACAGTATTCACAGGTGCAGTATACACAAGGTACCCTAACTGGCATGATATATGTCATATGTTGTAGTCCGTGCAGGTTAGGTGGTAAGAGTCGGGCACACTTTGCAACGTGCAGTTTGGCTGAGCGAATGCCAGGTGCGGAGTGGCTGTAATCCTGTTGCAGCCAATCACAGCACATGTGCTTTAAAAAGACGTAACAGGACAGATTTGCAGGCAGCCTCTTACGGGCCATAGAAGAATTCAAAAGGGCCGCACCTGGCCCACTAGTTGAATAGGCCTGTATTACACCTACAATTTAACTTGACCCTTCATTTCCCACAAGCGCCCTCCAGACAGCCCATCAGACTTTATAACGCATCACTGTGCCTCACTGTATCAGTGAGCACAGGGTGACAGTACAATCTGGCATAATCTTCCTGGACTTTTACTCAATCGACACTTTACAATTTTACACTTATTACTGTACATTTTACTGTATATTTTTGGCTGTATATTTTAGAATGTATATACATATCAGAATGTATATTCCGGACAGTATTTTATTCTTTATTCTTATTCGTGACTTTTGTTTTTGACTACCTAAATGTTTACCGTTTACTGTGAGCGATCTGTAGTGCTGAATTTCCCTTGGGATAAATAAAGTACTTCTATTCTATTCTATTCAATGTATCTCAGAGGGGGTTGAGATGGTTGATGGAGACGACACTGATGGACCCACGGCATGACGGATTGTATCAGGTTGTACCCACCAAAAAGACATACTGCTTCCCCAACAATAAACCCTGGCTTAATAAGGACATTAAAGACCTACTGAACAGGAAAAATAGGGCTTTCGTGGCAACCAACGATGGCAGAACCTGTTGAGGCAGAGATGATCGACTCTTAACTACCAAACCCTGCATGGACCCTCATCTGCACACACTGTAATTGATCTTTTTTTATTACCTATATTTATTGTCTTCCATTCCTGCCTACATCTGTACTTCCCCTCCCCCGTTCTGCTATGGCACCTGCATTTCCCCAAGGGGATCAAAAAAAGGAATCTCTTATCTTTTTATTTAAAAGAAAAAAGATTTATACACAAGACACCTGTGCCCTAATGACAAGGATAAGCGCTCAATAACGAAACCCACCCCCATCACCAAAAGAAAGTTTAACATGCCTATAAATACTTATACTATGGAATTACACACTACAACTGTATTACGTGGCCCATAGCGGCCCGCAAACACCACTGCCAACTTATTAGAAAGAAACATAGTGAGCTTAGTACTTGGTCAGCCTCCAGGGGGGGGGGGGGTGTGTGTTAGTGAGCTTAGTACTTGGTCAGCCTCCAGGGGGGGGGGGGGTGTGTGTTAGTGAGCTTAGTACTTGGTCAGCCTCCAGGGGGTGTGTGTTAGTGAGCTTAGTACTTGGTCAGCCTCCAGGGGGGGGGTGTGTTAGTGAGCTTAGTACTTGGTCAGCCTCCAGGGGGGGGGTGTGTTAGTGAGCTTAGTACTTGGTCAGCCTCCAGGGGGGGGTGTGTTAGTGAGCTTAGTACTTGGTCAGCCTCCAGGGGGGGGGTGTTGTCCAACCTAGTAGAAAGTCTACCTTTGCACAGAATGTCCTATCCATTAAAGGTTGCACTAGCTGGATGCCTTGCCTATGGCTGTTCGAGAAAGTCCTACGTTTGCTGCTCTAAAGAGACGGCTTAAATCATGGCTCATAGGCAGGCAGACCTGTGAACACTAGGCCTAGTGGCATTTGGGGGGCGATAAGCACTTTAAGATAGCAATGAGCACTTTATGACAGGCACTGCCTAATAATATGCACTTTAAAACAAAAAAATAGAGCACTTTAGGATATGCCCCACCTAGATAGCACTCTAGTCGCATTTTAGGACAAGTATTACTCCTGTCATTTCTACTTCTGTTTTGTGTTTTAACTTTGTAATTGTACCGTATGCATTCCTGGTTTTATGTATTGTTCTGGTTTCATGTATTTGTGGTTCTACCGTTCTATGTATCGTATTTTTGGTTTTATGTACTTTATGCACTTTTGGTCTTATGTGGTTTTATGTGGAGACTACAGATGAAAATTTGCCTCTGCTAATTCGGGTGTATTTACATCAATGTTTTATTGCAAAATGCTGAATGTTCATTCATATACAATGTCCCTTACAAAGAAACGAATACATTAAAAGAAAAAGAAAAAAAACAGACGAGTTCCCGGTATTGACAATGCCGATGCCCTACCATATAATAATAATAATAAATTCTATTTGTACCGCACTTTATATTTGTGAAAATCTCAAAGTGCTAAAATATGACCCTTAACACTTTGGCGACCACACTCTTGCGGCGATTTATGCCTCAGAGGACAGAGGTTTGTTTACAAACCAATGTACTTTCTAAGAGCTATATATATAATTTATAGTATTGCTATCTGTCCATTCTCATTGTCACTTGAGTGCATAAACCGTGCCTTCATAATGGCTTAAAGAAAATAAAAATCCATCTGTTGGTTATCATTTTATAGCGTCGTGAATATAAGGTTTATCGCGCTTTTCGTCTAGTCTTTTTTCCAGGAAGCTAGATAATAGGCTAAACTTTGGCGCCGTTATATCAAACGCCATTTCTGCTGTATATATACGAATGAAATAAAACAAACTGCGTAGCATTCCGGACTATTACAGAGCATCTATGGATGAAATGGGGGCGGCGGGGAACGCCGATTAGTATTATTGATTAGCAATAGAGTGTGCGTTCAGGTAGCCAATGTCAGTGACCTATCACGTTAGGTTTTAAAACAATGTCCAATCCAGCTGTAATTTGGGGGAATAGTATCCTACCGTCAGGCCATGTTATCGCCGGCAGCATTTCTTCATTAGTCATCGGATTCTGGTAGATCGATGTCCATTGGCTAGTTTCAAGTTTCTTTAATAGTTGTCATACAGAAGTACAGAATACTTTTATACAAAATGCTTCTTACTGTTACGCTCCAGAGACTGTGCAAGACAAGATAAGTATGAAATAAAATAACATAGTATAGCATGTAAATTAGAAGTAAAAAAATGAGGTCACAGTGTTCAGTATAGACATATGTACAATGTTCGATGCAGAATAGACGTAACCGAGTTACCATATAATATACAATACTATGCAGTGTACTAATATCCAATACTATATAGTGCAAGGCAGAAATGGGATGAGGTGCAATTTAGGTACAATTTACAGTAGAGTTGTAGTGCAAATCCTTTATCAATAAATATAAAGTGTGTTTGTGTGATCTAAAGTGTGGAGAGTGGGTGCTGCACTGCTGCAGTGTGTTGTTTGTTTAAGTGAGTGTGTGCGTGTGGGTGTGTGTGCTGTGTGCATTTGATGGTTGTTGCATAGTGTTTATTGTTTGTTTAGCAGCCTGATGGCCTGGGGATAGAAGCTTCTTCCGAGTCTTTCTGTGCTCGCCTTAAGACTCCGGTATCGCTTGCCTGACCGCAGCAGTTCAAAGAGGCAGTTGTTCGGGTGGCTCGAGTCCTTATTAATTCTCTTAGCCTTCCCCCTGCACCGCTTGTTGTAAATGTTCTGGAGGGTGGGAAGCCCCCCTCCAATTGTGTGTTCGGCTGAATGTGTCACTCTTTGTAGTCTGCTACGGTCTTGTGCAGTGCTATTCCCAAACCAGGAGGTGATGTTGCCAGTCAGGATGCTCTCTATTGTACATGAGTAGAAGTTCCTAAGGATCTTCTGACTGACTTGGAACTTCCTTAGGCGCCTGAGGAAGTAGAGGCGTTGTCGTGCCTTCTTCACAACACTGTCAATGTGTGTGGTCCATGTCAAATCCTCGGATATGTGGGCTCCGAGGTACTTGAAACTGTTCACTCTCTCAACCGGTGCCCCGTCGATGCTGAGGGGGCTGTAGTCCTTGACCCCCGACCTCCTGAAGTCCACAATCATCTCTTTTGTTTTGCTGACGTTCAGGGAGAGGCAGTTCTCCTGACACCACTGTGACAGATTCTCTACCTCTTCCAGGTAGGCCCTCTCGTCGTTGGCAGAGATCAGGCCCACCACTACTGTGTCATCAGCAAATGTGATGATTGTGTTGTTGTTCCGCTGTGCTACGCAGTCATGTGTGTACAGGGAGTAGAGGAGGGGGCTCAGAACACAGCCCTGGGGGGCCCCTATGTTGAGCGTGATGGATGAGGAGGTGCAGTTGCCTGCTCTTACCACCTGGGGTCTGCCCGTCAGGAAGTCCAAGACCCACTGGCAGAGGTCATAGTTCAAGCCCAGGTCCCTGAGCTTGGCTATGAGTTTGGAGGGGACTATGGTATTGAATGCTGAGCTGTGTGAGATGAACAGCATTCTCACATAGTTCCCCTGCCTCTTGTCCAGGTGTGATGCTGCTGTGTGCAGCACATGGGCTATGGCGTCCTCCGTGGACCTGTTGGGGCGATATGCAAATTGCAGGGGGTCCAGGTTGATGGGGAGGGAGGAACAGATGTAGCCCTTCACTAGCTTCTCAAAGCACTTCATGGCTATGGAGGTGAGGGCTACAGGGCGGTAGTCGTTGAGGCAAGCGGGCGTAGATTTTTTGGGTACAGGGATGATGGTGGACTTCTTCAGACAGGTGGGGATGACAGCCTGTTCCAAGGACAGGTTGAAGATGTCAGTCAATACCGGGGCCAGTTGGTCGGCACAGACTTTTAGGACGCGGCCGGGGATGCCGTCCGGTCCTGCTACCTTCCTGATATTCACTTTTTTAAAGATCCGTCTCACCTCATGCTCTGTTACCCTGAACACTGAGTCTCCATCAGCAGACCCCCCCCCCCCCCCCCCATTGCCGTGGTTTGTAGGCTGGTGTTGTTATTCACAGCCTCAAACCTCGCATAGAAGGAATTGAGATAATTTGCTAAGGAGATGTCACTGTTCAGTTTGAGGGAGGTGCCTTTGTAATCTGTCATTGTTCTGAGGCCCTGCCACATGCCTCTAGTCTAGAGTCAGCCTGTTCAAACTGAAGTTCAACTTTATCCATGTAACGCCGTTTTGCCTCTATTACTGCTCTCCTGACGTTGTATCTTGCCGTCTTGTGTTCTTCCATGTTGCCTGTCACCAGCCCGGTGTTGTATGCTGATGTGCGCACTTTCAGAGCCTCACGGATGGATTTATCTACCCAGGGCTTTTGATTTGGGTAGATTCTAATTGTGGTAGAGGGGATTGTTTCTTCTACCAGAGTACAGACAAAGTCAAGCACCGTTTCAGTGTATTCGTTAATATTGGCTGTGTTATCACGGAATACACTCCAGTCTGTGCATTCAAGTGCAGCTTGGAGTGTCTCCTCTGACGTCACGGTCCAACGCTTAACCTCTCGCGAGACCACCGGCGTTCGCTTGAGACTTTGTTTATACTTTGGCAAAAGAAAGATGGTGGCGTGATCGGACTTACCGAATGGACTAAGAGCCTGTGACTTGTACCCATTCTTAAATTGCGAGTATACATGGTCTAATATGTTCTCGCCTAATCATAAATCCCATTATTCCAGGCTGAAATATGCATTCGGTAACGTGATCAAAGATGGAGGGTCTTCGTTTGGAATCGAGGCTCATATGATCCGCCCACAGACTGTAAAAGATTTTTATTTTTTTTTAAATCCCCTCAATGATACTGCAGTGGAGCGATGGCGCCCCTAAGCGGATCTGGCCGGTATTGCATGTTTCGAAAATCAAATATGTGGGTAGGTCATGCATCTCGATCGCGGACGTTAATAGCGTTATAAATATGGAATAAAACAATAACAACTTGCCACGGCTATATACGTGGCTCTGGTCCACAACGCATGGCACCGAAACCTGTATATATACGTGGACGGTCCACATAGTGTTAATGGCTAACCACAACCCACGGTGTAGATAGATAAGACAGTGAGAGCTATCATCAGGTTTATCTAGTGGGCACCTCCCTTCCCTGGTGTTTTTTCGTCAAGTTAGGTCAACAACTAGTTATCTTATCTTAGGAGGGACAAGACGGTGGAGGTCTACTAGTAATACCTCTAGTGCAGTGTTTCTCAAAGTGGGGGGCGCGCCCCCCAGGGGGGGCGCAGAGGCATGACATGGAGCCTTTAGATTTCTGAAAATCATTATTTAATAAAACACAGAAAAGGATCACCAAGTTATTCTGGATAAAAAAAACCTTTACAGACAACATTGAGACAAAGCTTCCTGACACATCTCCATCCAAACTCTTGGAAGAACTCTTTGAAATCTCATCTGATACCACCTGGAGAGCTAGTTTCAGAGTGTGGTGCTGAGTACCAAGTATCTCATGATGCAGCAGTTAAGGTGTGTTGATACCATTCAGCACCACATACAGTATCTGTGTGAAGCTGGCTTTTCATCCATGACAGCTCTGAAAACAAAATATAGGGCCAAGTTGAGCCTTGAGGATGACATGCGTGTTGCCTTGCTTATTTCCTATGTTCGCTTTGTAAATTCCCAGTCACTGAGTGAAGATCTGCTGTTTTGCAAATATGTCAAAAACAGAGCGACAGCTGATGAGCTCTTCAAAATGATTGACAGTTACCTGACAGAACATGGACTGAAATGGGAGAACTGTGTGGGCTTTTGCTCTGACGGTGCGCAGGCCATGGCAGGGAAAAGGAGGGGGCTACAGGCACTCATCAAGGGGGTCTCGCCAAACGCGCAATGGACGCACTGTAAATTCACAGAGGCGCTAGCGTCAAGACAGTTGATGTTACAAGATGTCTATATTTTTTTAAAAGCACAGTCTTTGAGTGTGTATTGGACTGTATAGTTATGTTGTTGCACAATTGCACAGTTGTAAAGTGGTTGCACAATTTGAAAGGTCACGATATTGGTGTTATTTCAATAAATTTAAACATGGCCCATTTCATGACTATTTTGTTGGGGCGAGGGGGGGGGGCCCAAAATATTTTGGTCCGCCAAAGGGGGGCCTGACAGAAAAAGTTTGAGAAGCACTGCTCTAGTGTGTGTGTTGACACAGAGCCCTGGCTTATGGGAGCAGCTCGGGCCTACGCCCATCTCATTTATTTGCACTTCTCTTAATTATATTTATTGAACAGTTGTTGTTTTTTTTGTTTTTTAACTACCGCTGCTTCTCTGACACTATTTCTGGTACTGTCTGTCGTTAGTTTTTATGGCTTGCTTTTATTGAGAGAAGTCATGTGACATTGCACCTGAAAGTATAATGACAATAGAGATCATTCTATTCTATTAGACTGTAGAAGTAACGACTGAGTGCCAGCATGTGTGTTAGTTTGTTTTTTAACGTGTAGCCTTTGATGAAACTAGAACCAAGCGGCTTGGGAGAATTCGTCTAAGACTTGGAAAGCCTCGTGAAACAGAAGCACACAGACTCTAGTGCTACATTAGAGGTAACATGATGGTGTGTCTTGGGACAGTTTAGGCTGAGCAGCATAAGAATACATTGAAAGGAGGTACTTAAAGGGGCACTTCACCAAAAAACAATGCTGATTTATTTTACACATAATCTCAGACGCATCCAAAAACTCTAAACAGTTTTTCACACATTCATTTAGTTTGACAGTTATTGAGAGTAAATGAGTTTGAATATGGCCACCAGTGATGTCATGGGGACATTGAATCCTCCGTGAAATGATGTAGATGATAAAATAGCAGGTGGCACTCCCGTCGCCGTGCATGGCAGTGTGAGTGATGCGCGGGCTGTTTGTGTTTTCCTTCTGTCATGACGTGCTTTATCAGGGGGTGTGAGGGGGGATGTGGTGGGGATTGATATATGGGGTGTTTGAGGAACTGGCTGTTCCGGGGGCTGGGGGGGGGGGGGGCTTCACATGCTTTCGAGCAACACTGTACTTATTGTACTTATTTTATGCCTATTCTATCTTATGTCTGCACTTTCTACATTGCTTTTATTCTGTTAATTGTATGCTAATTGTATGCCTATGTTAATTTTATGCAATTGGCTGTGAAGCTGACTTTGAGCTGCAATCCATGTATGAAAGGTGCTATAAAAATAAAGTTATTATTATTATCATCATTTCATTGAGCTGTAACTAACACAAGAATTCAATCAATGTCCCCAATGACATTTACTCTCAATAACTGTCAAACGAAATTAATGTGTGCAAAACTGTGAAGTTCCCCTTTAAATGACAAAATATTTTCTTTACTTCAATGACAGAAATAGCATTGTGAAGTTAGACAGAACAGATCTCTACTCACCGCCCAGCTTGTTGAGGACTCTGGTGACGGCACCTGAGCACCCCTCGCACGTCATGGCCACCTCAAACTCGTGCTTCTATCAGGGAGATGACAACAGAATGAATTACCCACTTTTCAATTGCAAATGCTTCAAGGAAATAACTCACCCCCAGTCCTTAACCATACGTACGCAAATGATGAAATGTTTCAACTGCAAATCAATCTCAGTCAAAGGGAGGTTAAATCTACCACAATTGGCTAGTCTCATTGTCATCATAAATTCTACGATTTCTTTTAAAAGCACTGTAAATCAAACAGAAGCCTAGCAGATGCTTCTTTGAATAGTAAATATATTTGACCCTGCAATTGAAAACAACAATAGTAAATGGTAACTTTTCAGTATCCCAGGAACCCAGTTTATTGTAATGCATGTCTGTCATAGTTTATTGTAATGCATGTCAGTCATAGTTTATTGTAATGCATGTCAGTCATAGTTTATTGTAATGCATGTCAGTCATAGTTTATTGTAATGCATGTCAGTGCCTCAAGCCCCAGTGGTTTGATTGATTGAAAACTTTATTAACAGATTGCAGAATGGGTACAGTACACAGTACAGCTCAATACACACAATTGGGGGATGGAGAACAGAGAAATACTTTCGTCTTGTTTACATCAGGGTCCCCCATTTTCAATTAATCATGAATTAATGGTGCTCCAGGACGGGTGTGTGTGAGGCTGGGAGGGAATCACAGTATACCCACTCCAAAAACACCACAGATACCATGATTACCTAGCTATGATGTGAGTATTACGATTAGCTGTTAGCCTCGACGTGCAGAGCAGGTTCAGTCCTGCTGCCAACACATTAACATTAGCACACATAGTTAACTGCAGGCGAAAATTATGACAATAATGAATGTCAGCTGATCTCTGCCTACTAGCACCACTGCCCCTGTTAATAATGTTAGACTGTTAGCCAAACAGTTTGCTTGCTAAAGCTAGGCAGCTAACGTTAGCCAGCTAGCAAGCTTGGGTTTGTTTTCTAGCTCAGCTAGTTGACGTTAGCATGATGAGAAGTTAGCTAGCTGACTAACACAGGCTACATTTAGTCACAATAAGATTTAACTTAATAGTAAATAAAATATCAATCATAAGAGCTCACTGTCATTGCTGTAGTGATGTGGGTTACTGCCTGGATGATGTGGACTTTCGCCTCTTCCTTGTACTTGCTGAGGGAAGGAGGATGAGGTGTGCTCGGTTCGGTCCACCTGGGTCACCGGAGCAGCGGTTCGCCTCCTAAAAGTAGCATCATCAAAGGAATGTGCAGACTCCGTGCACCCTGGCTACCGCTAACATAAAACAAACGCTGAAAAATCTCTGCAGTGCCCCGCCCCCCAATAAACCGGTTCCGGAAATGTTACAGTCTCGAAGACACTCTGACGTCACGAGACCGCCGCCATCTTGGTATTGGGGAAACAAACGGATTTCTACTGATCAAATGTATGCGTTGAGCTCCGTTTTTATTACATATTTGATCAAATTCTTGTTCATTTCATAACCTTTTCATATCATTTGTTTTGAAAATATTGAGGTCAACATGGCATTTCACTATTTCGAAAGCCTTTCTGGTGATTCTAAAAGTGCATGTTTCCCCCCAAGCCAGAAAGATAAAAAGACAGGAAGTTGACTTCGAGAATTACATTAATTTGAGAATGGGGCCGTAACCGCTCTGGTGACATTTTTATATTACATTCATTTACCAAAACAAACAATAACAATGTTTTTACCAGCACGGACGGAGATCCGCTTCGATAAATAGATGATAAAAAAAACACTGCTTTACCTTATTTATTTTTTACTTTATCACGTGACTATGCGGGTCACGTGACCGACCTCCCGTCTCGCCGCCTCACCGACCCGCAGCCCCGCTGAATCAAACCGCTGTTATCACCCTGACTGACCGGAGCACCTACTGTACATACATGTAACGGTGCCGCGTGCCGGTAATATGTAATATCAACACTACAACACATCCCTGTGTTACCAGAGAGAGAAGCAAGAAGACGACTCAGCCAAAAAGAAGACGAGTTAGCCAAAACAAGGTAACCTGACGTCCTCTGTGATATTATTATTATGTCATTTCAGGTGATTGTTGTTTACAGATCTATATTATAGATCTATACGAGCAGCCTTATAGCCTGTCAGATACAGAGGTCAGACAGCTAACCGACCACACCGACAACAACAGGACACCGTGGCTATTATGTTGCTATGTGTCAAAGACATGTAGCTTATTAACTAACACGTTATAACTGGGATACAGAGACTGTCTTCATCTTCACCCATTAGATTTGATTCAAACGTACAGTATAGCCTACAATGAAAATAAGTTGGCATCTAACCAGAGTGCAAATTAAACTGTAAGTGCATTAACAATGTGCAGGTGATTAAACTATATATATAGATAAGGTATATATAAATGAGTACAACTGAGTAATAGTGAATGTGTGTACTGAGTATCTGAATGTATGTACAGTGTTATAGTATTATTATGTACAGTGATACAGGTATGTATACATAAATAATATAAATAACTAGTAAGAGTAGGTAAAGATATCCAATCCATATATAGCCTACATGTATGTAAAATGATTATATGCAGGTATATTCAGACTGACAGATATCTATCTATCTATCTATCTATCTATCTATCTATCTATCTATCTATCTATCTATCTATCTATCTATCTATCTATCTATCTATCTATCTATCTATCTATCTATCTATATATATATACACACAGCATTATTGTACATGCTATCATACAGAGTTATATGTGTAGACTATAGTTTGAGGTAGGTTATGATTACAGTGTAAGGCAGATGTAGACAGTGAAGGCAGTAGAGACGGGTATCAATTGATTATAGGCAACAAAAAAGAGTTTGTACAGTATAGATAGATAACAGTACGGGTAACAATAATGGTAACAGAGCCTATAGTTCTCTTCTTCATGTCTTATTATATATATCCTTCCAATTCTCCCGATTCTTCTCATGACCTCCAAGATCCAGTAGTGTCCTCCTTCGCCCAGTGAACTATTTTTTAATCAGCACTATAGCTAAAACGAATGGATCGAAGCCTCTTTGATGACATCGTAACCTCAGCTGGCACATATTCCCTCCGAGGGAGTCCTTGGCTTAGTTTAGTTTAGTTTAAACGTTGAGTTTAAAAATGGTGTGATTATCTTGGGTTGTTGTACTTCAGTGATTGCTGTGAGAGGATGGAGTAATTAACTAGCCGGAGTCCTAATCTGTAATTCTGATTAATGTGTGCCCAGGGATATAGGACTAGTTTTTTTTTTAGTAATACTCGCTGAAGGTGCTTAGTCAGGCATCATAAGTGCATTATGAGTGAAATGTAACTTTAAAGTCATAAAGTTAAGGTAAAAAATCGCGCTGAGCCGTGGATGCACGCTGAAATACTGACCGCTATGAAAACCAGAGACAAAAAATGCTCTGAGTTTCGTAAAAGTCAGTCAAAGCTTAACATAAGCACGAGCAGTGAACTCCAAGCCCACGTGACTGAACTCAAACTGCAAAGAAACAGACTAAGAAATGATGTAAACTCCATGATCAAAACAGCAAAGAAAAAATTCATCAATGACAAAACCGAGGAAAACAAAAACAAACCGCGTGAACTTTGGAAATTACTCAATAACCAACTAGGCTGCAGTAAAAAACTTAAAACCAGATTCTCAAACATAAACATAAAGACGGACAACACGCTCATCACAGAAAAGCTGGATGTAGCCAATTACTTAAATAGTTTCTTCACAAACATAGCCACAACACTGGTAAACAAACTACCCTCCCACTCAGGGCATTATGGGGTAGAACACATAGTAGCTTACTACAAAAACCTAGGGGTCCACAAAGACGACTTCAAACTGGAAATGGTAACAACAGATGAGGTACTCAAAAAACTGAGCGCCCTCCAACCTAACAAGGCCACTGGCCATGACAACATCCCCTCCAAATTCCTCAGAGACTCAGCAGCCGCCATCACCCCAGTCATCACACACATAATAAACCTCTCTATAAAACAGGGACACGTCCCCAAGGACTTCAAAATAGCGAGAGTGACCCCTCTGCACAAAAAAGGCAGTAAATTAGACCCAGGCAACTACCGCCCTGTTTCTATCCTTACCTCCATCTCGAAAGTCATGGAAAAAATTGTATACGAACAGGTCGAAAAATACCTTGCGGAAAAAAATCTAATCTACGAATTCCAATCTGGCTTCAGAACATCCCACTCCACTGACACATGCCTTCTCTATTTAAACGACCACATCAAACAAGAGGTGGACGCGGGCAAATACTGCGGCATGGTCATGCTGGACCTACAAAAGGCCTTCGACACTGTCAATCACACCATTCTGATTGACAAGCTAAAAGCAATTGGTTTTGATAGTCTATCAGTGAGCTGGATGCAATCCTACCTGGAGGGGAGAGAGCAGATGGTGGAGGTAAACGGTACCCTATCCCCCCCCCTCACAGTAAACTGTGGTGTTCCACAAGGAAGCATACTAGGTCCGCTACTGTTCCTAATTTATGCAAATGACATGTCGTCAGCTTGTGACTGCAACTTGTTCCTGTTTGCGGACGACTCAGCCCTGCTGGTCTCTGACAAGAACAAATTACAGGTTGAAAAAACCCTCAGCTCAGAACTAAGCAAAATCTGCATATGGCTCGCTGATAACAAACTATCATTACACATGGGCAAAACAGAGTCCATTCTCTTCGGTTCAAATAACAAACTCAGCAAGACCGACGGCTTCTCAGTTACAGTGGGTGACAATATTGTCACAAGGAAAGAAGATATTACCTACCTGGGTTCCATCCTAGAGGCAAATCTTTCCTGTGACAAAATGGCATCCAATGTAATAAAAAAAGTCAACCAACGAACTCGTTTCTTGTACCGGATCTCCTCACTGGTAAACAAGAATACCCTGAAGACTCTAGCAGGAGCACTCATTCAAGGGTACTACGACTATGCTTGCACCTCATGGTACCAAAGCACCTCAAAGGCGCTAAAAACAAAATTACAAACATCTCAAAACAAACTGGTCAGACTACTGCTTGACCTTACTCCTAGAACCCACCTCACCCCTGCCCACTTTGACAACCTAGGATGGCTTAGAGTAGACGACAGAGTACAGCAACTTGCAATGGGCCTGGTCTACAAGATACACTACACGACCAAGGTACCCATGTACATGACTAAATACTTCCCAAAGGTCAGTGAATACCACGATCACAACACCAGAGGGAGCTCCACAAATCATGTTAAACCCAGATTCGGCTCAAACAAGGGACTAAACACGTTTCGCAATTATGCCACATCAATGTGGAACGCCCTACCCAAAGCTGTAAAGGAATGTGAATCACTACCCACTTTCAAAAACACTCTCAAAAAACACCTAAGGGAGACTGCAACTCGAAACTGGCCCCTGTAAATGTCCGAACACAACCCCCGCCAACACCCCCCCCCCCCCCCACTCCTACTCCAAATCCTGACCCATGGCCTTTGTTTTGTCTCTTGGCCCGGCCACCACATGAAAACATGTTGGGCACAACCTGCTTTAGCTAAATATATCGCTGAACCAACTAAGTGTTACTTCTATTCTCTACAGTGGACATTTGTCAATGTGGAATATTTTGACCAGCCAGCAGTAGGACCTGAGAGGCTGGGAGAGAGGATACCTATCGAGCCACACAGCAACCAGCGGTGGGGACAGAGGATACCTTTCCAGACACACAGCAACCAGCGGTGGGGACAGAGGATACATGTCCAGCCACACAGAGGATAACTGCCCAGAGACAAAGCAACCAGACGTGGAGAGAGAAGATAATTAGCTACCCAGCCACACAGACACCAGAGGTGGGGACAGAAGATACTTACCCAGCCACCAGAGGCTGGGAGAGAGGATAACTATTACCTACCCAGCCACAGCCACCAGAGGCTGGGAGAGAGGATAACTATTACCTACCCACACACAGCCACCAGAGGCTGGGAGAGAGGATAACTATTACCTACCCACACACAGCCACCAGAGGCTGGGAGAGAGGATAACTATTACCTACCCACACACAGCTACCAGAGGCTGGGAGAGAGGATAACGATTACCTACCCACACATAGCCACCAGAGGCTGGGAGAGAGGATAACTATTACCTACCCACACACAGCCACCAGAGGCTGGGAGAGAGGATAATTACCCAGCCACAGCGACCAGAGGCTGGGAGAGAGGATAATTACCCAGCCACAGCCACCTGAGGCTGGGAGAGAGGATAATTACCCAGCCACAGCCACCTGAGGCTGGGAGAGAGGATATCCACCAGATGGCCTCCATCAACACTGACTTTCGCGATGAAGGTATTGTCATGGTTTGAGCTGTGAGGTAATGTGATTCTCAAAGTGGAGTCTGGTTTCCAGGGAGTCCCCAGCTAAATGAGGAATAGTTAAATGTCACTAAACTCACTACTATTTCATTCAATAGAAGATTAATGTATAAGAATAAGACTGTTCTGATCATAGGTTTCACACTCTATGGTGTTCTGGACTAAATCATAGCAACTAAAATCTTCTCAGACCGGGGGGCCGTGGCCTAATGTTTATCTATTTTCCTTGACATGGAAACGTTTTTGGAACGCCCCGATCTATAGACAACAAACAGAGGCATGTTTGTTTAGCAGACATGTTTAAAGTGCTAGAGCTGCTGAGGTCTTTCCACATTCCATCGCCGACGCCCGCTTCCCATTCCAGCCACGATCGATTGATTGATTGATTGAAAACTTTATTAACAGATTGCAGAATGGGTACAGTACAGTACAGCTCAATACATACAATTGTTAAGGGGATGCAGACCAGAGAAAGACTTTCGTCTTGTTTACATCAGGGTCCCCCATTTTTGTTTGTGATACAAAAAGAGTCCAGAAAAGAGAGTATATATTTGACGTAGAAACTGTACATTGGAGGAGGTTGGGTAGGTGGGGTGGGGTTGAGTGGGGGGGGGGGGGCCTCAGGGCCCTGTCCAGTATCCACTCCACCTCCTTTTCAGGGCCCCGTCCAGTATCCACTCCACCTCTTCACACAGAGGGTTCCCCATATTGAATAACATCCCAAACCCATTAGCGGGGGAGGGGAAGTGGACCACGGAGTGTGTGCGTCGACGACGCCGACATGATCATCTTTACACTGCAGACAGAGTATGCTTGCTGCGGTAATACCGTCGTCACTTGGTTTTTATAGAAATAAAACCCATCTAGTTCATTTTTGCATATCGGTGCCCACATTCAAATGAAAAAAAACGCTAATTTGTAAAATACTAAACGTGTTGTCAAGCGTGTAAATCAGACATCATAAACTGAACGTGCTGACAGCAGCTATTTTTTTGGTTTCACTTTCACTTAGTTTTAACTTCACGTGAAGGAGAGAAAGAAGGCTCTAGAGACGATACGTTACACAACGATTGATTGATTGAACACTTTATTAACAGATTGCAGAATGGGTACAATTGAGCTCAATCAGTGGCGTTGCACAATATGTCGGGGCTCCCCCGCAAGGTCGGACCATGGGGCCCCGCTAGGGGTGGACGGTATAAACGGTATACGGTATAAACGGTATGAATTTGCTCTACTGTATGGATTTTGACTATACCGTGTAACCGGTAGTGCAGCTCTAAAATAGCAATGACGTCATGTAACCACAGCGCAACTATTTCACTCGCATTTGCCCCTAAAAATAGATAGAATTAGTCATAGATAATAGATATGTGCAAACTGGAAAAAGTTATTTAGGAGGCTTCGCGCAGTGGGCGTGCCAGCCCCTACCGCACGCATGTAAACACGGGTCTAGTAGTCTAGTGGGACGGGACACGGAAGCTGTCGGCGTCTCCCTGAGCTAACGTTAGCTTAGCTACCGTTACAAAATGACCCAGTCAACTATTCACTTTTAGTTTAATACATGGGGCATTGTCTAACCGAACGGTATCTAGTCGGCCAGCTACCGATAGCTCCTGACATCAACAAACGCTCCACAAAGTCTAGTACTAGAGACGTGTGTGCTACCTGTTAGCTGTTAGCTCACGTTAACGCAAGTTAGTTCACCGTTCAAAACGAAATGTCCCATTGAACTAAATAATTCACTGTTAACGTTATATATCCGGCTAGCATTAGCTACAGATAGCTCCTGATATCAATGTCTTATAACACTGATTCGATGCGTATTCGAGCTGAGGGCTTGCTAACGTTATACCAATACAATAGGGTCCAGGTGCAGCGCCGGAGAATCCTGGCCGTAGCTCTGCTCGAGGCTACTCGAGTATAGGTCCAGGTGCAGCTCCGGAGAATCCTGGCCGTAGCTGGAGGCTACTAGAGTACACACAGACAGTGGAGCTTGTTGCGTGGTGGCGATGTCTCGCAGATAATACAAGTACAAGTCTAATTATATAATATATATATTTTATATAAAAAAAAAAAATTATATAAAATAATTTTTTTTTAATCAAAAACGATGATACCGTGATATATACAGTTACCGTCTATGCTTCAAATTATACCGTGATATACATTTTAGACCATACCGTCCACCCCTAGGCCCCGCCCACTCCCCTAAATCAATAATAAAGTGACACGGGATAGATCATAGACATCGCGGCCACTTAAAGCATTTTTTTTTTAAATGTTTATTTTTTCAGGCATCATTCTTTGACAAATACAAGTGGCTTTGTATTTTTTGTAACATGAAGGTATTGTAGAACGTTATAGCCATATCATAATTTGAGTTCACACAACGGAACGGTTCACATAACATAATTCTGTATAAAAGAAAGGTAGCCTAGAAAAAAGAAAAAAAACTCATCCTATAGGCTACATAGTAGAGGATGCAGTCAGGAGCTGCTTTCTATTGTAGTAGGCCTATTATTTTATACGAGCACGTCTCCTGGCATTCTTCTGCGCAAAGTACAACACTCTTTAAATCTAGACTGTGGTGTGCGCGCGTCGGCTCTCAATACTAGAAACTTTAATAATAATAATAATAATAATAATAATAATAATAATAATAATAGCTTCATTTTATATAGCGCCTTTCAAAAGACCCAAGGTCGCTTTACATAGGGGGGGAAATAACAAAAGTAACAAACATAATGGACAGACACAACATAATTTTGTGCTGGCTGTTCGGTAATTTCTTATCTACCATAGAACTTATGGCGCGTTATGTGCACAATTTAAACCATGTACTAAAAAATGTACGGATTAGATTCCAATTCCAATGTAACCTGTAGCCTACTCGTACTGGTTATGGCGAATAAAACGTTCTATTATTCTAACCTGTCTGGGCAGCTGTAGCGTGGATGGTGTCCTGACAGGGATGCGTGTCTGCTGTCTGCCTGGACTCAGAGCTGACCGGGGGTTGCTAGCGGTGGCCGGGCTGGGTGGGGAGCTTACTGCCGATGCATCTTCAGTAACGATAGTCAGTCTACCTCTGCTGGAACAATGATGTTATTTTTGGCTTTGCCGTCTCCTGTTCGCCTTTCGCTCTCATCTTGTTTTTCTGAGCACCGCTCAGGTATTTGCGCTTCATTTTTACCGGCGCTTCCCGCTTTGTTTTGAACGCTGCCCTGCCTGCCAATTAACATTAGTTATCAGCCGGCTAGCCCTATCGCAGGTGAGCAAATAATTCTACAGTGTACACATGACGGGGATGGGGTGCTTAGCAACATAGCAGGGAGGGGGGGGGGCCCGCCCTCTACGCCCTGTTCCTGCGTTAGTACGAAATCTAAGATGATAGCCTACAGTGGGGGCGGGGCCCCCTAAACTCCGGGGCTCCCCCGCACCGCGGGGGGTTCAGGGGTCTCCCCTACGCCACTGAGCTCAATACAAACTACTGCTAAGAGGATGACGGCCAGAAAAAGACTTTCGTCTTGTTTACATAAGGGTCCTCCATTTTCAATTCATCAAGTGATAGCGGAGGTTTTCGGATTAAACCCTAAAGCAGAAGCTCAGAGGACCAGGCCAGACCAGCAACAGTATGTTTGCACGATGTGCTAAATAAGGCTGCAGCTACATTGGTCCGTCAGTCAATGAATGAACAGATAGAAAAGTGACGGAAGGTATTACTGTCCGTTGGTTTATTTGAACCTAACGTCAACTCTATTTATCAATACTAATCATTGAAAATGATTTAAAAACAGACGTAGATGGACTGACAGAGCGGAGCAGTCTAGCCGCATAGCGTTAAAGGTCAAAGTAAGCTCTCTATAGATTTTGTAAAATGTCCGGTGTCGCAGATGATACCGGTGTTGTCATGAGTTTAATAGTCATGGGAGATTCCACATCACCGTGGCAACCCTACTGCAGAGAGAAGCATACGCGGGAATCCTGCTACCATGCATCTTGTGCGAAAAACACCTCTCTGGTAGGTAGGCGTCGGATCAGAGGCGATCACAGCATAATATTTTAATTGATGATCGGTATCAGCTAAAGCCCGATCAAATTCCGGAAAACCATTCAGGGAAAGCTGTGATGTAGGCATTGGTTCTCTTTCTTAGCAGTGCTAAGCATATCAGACCTATATTGGATTTGCTTCATTAACCCTTTCACTACCACACTACCAATGGGTTAACCCTTTCACTGCGACAATACAGTGAAAGGGTTAACCGTCTGTAGTGTGGTAGTCAAAGGTTAACCTTCTGTAGTGTGGTAGTGAAAGGGTTAACTTGTACTTGTAAAATCGGGATTGATTTGTTAAACGACTCGGATCAGAGTGATCGCCACCTTGTGGACAGGTGAGGAAAGAGGTACCATGGCTGTTGCTCTGGCAACTCTCCAGCTTCACTTGACACAGAACAGAGACGGCGTTAGCTCCTGTTCTTCTCCAAGGTTAGAAAGTGGGTCAGGCCAGCCACAGGGTTATTTTCACTCTCCTTTTGTCCGGCTCGACACCTTTCCAGAGAACTCTACTCTGCCATGAACTCAGTTTTTAAGTACTCCGTCTAAAGATGACTTTAGACTTAAAGGAACTTTATATTTTCCCCAAGGGAACTTCATTTGTCGCGCAAGGTGCATGAACACATTTAGAAAACTGTTCACATCCATCCATCCAATCAAACTTTATTTATATAGTACGTTTAAAAACAACGTTTAGTTGACCAAAGTGCTTCACAATCAATCAATCCAGTAAAAAAAACAGACTAATCACAATACAATGCACACAGAACTACAAACGGATCACGGCAGCAGACTGTAATTTATTTTTAAACGCTAGGGAGAACAGATGTGTTTTTAGATGAGATTTAAACATTGGGAGGGTTGGGGCCTGCCTAATGTGGGGGGGCAACTCGTTCCTGAGTTTGGGGGCTATAACCGCAAACGCACGGTCCCCCCTGTTCTTTAGCCAGGTTTTGGGGACAACAAGGAGGGACTGGTCAGCAGACCTCAGAGACCGTAATGGGGTGTAGGGGTGCAGGATCTCGTGAGGTAGGGGTGGGGCCAGACCATTCATTGCTTTATAAGCAAACAGGATCTTAAAATGTATCCTAGACTGCACAGGCAGCCAATAGAGGGAGGCGAGGACAGGAGTGATGTGCTCCCGTTTGCGTGTCCCTGTCATGGTGTGATCCATGTTTATAGGTTTGCTTCCCCGCTGAAACACTTGCAGTCCGAGTTAAACTTTGTAAATGACGGCATTGTTCTTTTTGTTATCGAAATGGTAAGCGGTTAATGGATTGCATTTATATAGCATGTTTTAACAAGCCTTCCTACTACACAAAGTACTTTACAACTTGTGCCTCACATTCAGTCAACACAGACAGCGAAGGCAGCCATGCAAAAGGAGCCAACTAGCTCATCGGGAGCAGTTAGGAGTCAAGTGTCTTGCTCAAGGACACTTCGACATGAAGTCGGAATCGAACTGGGAACCTCCTTCGACACTGCTCTACTTCCTGAGCCACCGCTTAACAGTAATCATATTACAAGCCTGGCCTATAAACCAGATTATAGATAAAAAGCATATACATTTGGCCTGTGCCTTGCTGAGCATGACTCATTACCACCGTAACATTGAACATGGGGTGCAGTAGTGCCGTATAATCTGTGGAAATTAACATGTTCCATTCATTCAATGCATGTAACTTGAACCACTATTTCATCTAAGGAAAATGCATGGTTTGTTGCTTCGTTTCAAAATGTTTTATGGACAGTAGATTTAGGGAACCAGTTATATGGTATATACACTCAGTGGCCACTGTATTAGGGAGGGAGGAACCAGTCTGGTCGTTCTCATCTGATCCCTCTTGTTAAGAACCAGTCTGGACATTCTGATCTCATTAACAAGAACCAGTCTGGTCGTTCCCCGGCCTCTGATCTCTCTCGTTAAGAACCAGTCTGGACATTATGATCTCATTAACAAGAACCAGTCTGGTCATTCCCCTCTGATCTCGTTAAGAACCCGTCCGGTCGTTCTGATCTCCCATTAACGAGGCGCTTTTGCCCACAGAACTGCTGCTCATTGGATGTTTTTTTGTGCACCATTCACTGTATACGCGTGTGGAAATCCCAGGAGATCAGCAGTTTGAGATACTAAAACCACCATGTGTGGCACCAGCAATAGATAGGCAGATACCGATAAGAAAAAAAAGTTCGATAGATATATCTCATGCATTTTTAGCAAGGATCCCTCAAACCTTGTTAACAAAGAGTTTGTGACAAAGATATGTACTGGAGGTGGGATATTTTACAGTTCAAAATTGTACCCCACATTCACACCGATGGCGAAGGCCAGTGTTACGACCCCTGAGGTCTCGGAGTAAATGGGCTGCAAGCAACATACATATTGGATGACAGAAAGGATGACCAGGTTTGTAAACTAAAAGGATATTTATTGACATAAAAAGGAAGCACAGGTAACTGCCAGAACAACAAACAAACACCACTATCTCAAAACAAAGGAAAATACATTCAGTAGCCTAAAACCATTAACTAACAAAAACAGGAGAAAACGATACGAAAATGATGTGGCGGCTCACCCCATCGGTGCTTCCTGAAAATGAGAAAAATACACATTAGTCATATAATACAAGGCAGAACAGACAACAAAACAATCAAAGTCAAATACATTCAATAACACAAGCTCTATGGCCATTGGCCACCAACAGTCCAAACAACGACCAGAGCGAACGGTAACCAAACAAAGGGCCCACACCACAACAGCGGCCTAATCACAATGAAAGAGAGAGCAAGATAAATGATCAGCCAGGGTTTATGAAGGGTGTGGTGATCCAGGATTGGGTGCAGGGATCCTGAAACCCATCGACCAATCGGGTGAGGTTTGGAAAGGTAGTCCACCAATGGAGGGGCAGGAATGAATGGCAGTGACGAATGGTGGATCACTGGTGTTCTTGACTGGAGGAATGAAACAAGATGGAGACAAACAAAACACTGGGGAAGCAACGTCGTTGGGACATAACGGCCAGTTAGGGGTTAAGTGTCTTGCTCAATGACAGTTGAACATGGCGTCAGGAGAAGCCGGAATCGAACTGCGAACCTTCAGATTACAAGACACCACTCTACCTCCTGAGCCACTGGACAGTAATCATATTACATGCCTGACCTTTAAACCAGATTATAGATAAAAAAAAAAGCATATAAATGTTGTTTATTATGGTTACTGCCTGGCCTGTGCCTCGCTGAGCATGACTTATTACCACCGTAACATTGAACATGTGGTGCAGTAGTGCCGTGTAATCTGTGGAAATTAACATGTTCCATTCATGCCTGTTTAATTTGAACCACCTCAACAATGCATGGTTTGTTGGTTCGTTTGGAACTGTTTTATGGACAGTAGATTTAAGGAACCAGTAGTGAACAAATTATAATAAAAAAAAGATAATTATTATAAAAGAAAAAAAGATTTAAATTTTTTATTTTTATAAAGTTAGCTTTAATCACTAACGTTGGCGAGCTAGCTAAATTATATAAAAACGAACTGGATAGTATAAGTTGATATATGAACTGGATAATAATAATAATAATAATAATAATAATAATAATAATAATAATAATAATAATAATAATAATAATAATAATAATAATAATAATAATAATAATAATAATAATAATAATAATAATAATAATAATAATAATAATAATAATAATAATAATAATAATAATAATAATAATAATAATAATAATAATAATACATCTATTTTATATAGCGCTTTTCCAGGTGCTCAAAGACGCTTTACATGGGCAGGAGAGACAAACTATGGCAAAAAATAAATAAATAATGGATAGTTCATATAAGCCATTCTCCCTTTCTGTGTGTGTGTGCGCTCATGCCCGTCCCAACTCTGACTATATATATAGTCCAGTGAATGTCTGCATCATTGTGCGTGATAAGTGAGTCACCACAATATAATATATTATATTTATACACTCAGTGGCCACTTTAGTGAGGGAGGAACCAGTCTGGTTTTCTGCTGTGGTCCGTCCACTTCAAGGTTTGATGTGTTTCCGTGTGTGTGTCCGTTCAGAGCGCCAGCGAGATGCTCTTCTTCATGCCACTGTTCAGTGGTGGAAGAAGTACACAGTTCCCTTACTTAAGTAAAAGTAGAGAAGTATTTGCTATTGAATGTACTTAAGTAACTAAAGTAAAAGTACACATTCTACATGACGTTTGTGTATCCATTGACCTCTATAGGATGTGTTGAAGTGGTATGTGGTCCAGTTATGCTGCTCTGATTTAAAGGTGATGTTAAAGTGGTACGTGGTCCAGTTATGCTGCTCTGATTACGTCCTCTTGAAGTTGACAGGCTTCAAATGTGAAAGTATATCAGCATCATCATCGTCATCATCATTGTGGCTTCTTCGTTCCGACCCATTCTGTCCCCACTTCTTCTCTCCAACTCCGTGACTCCGCTCCAATCACAGACGTCGTCTACCCAGCCTCTTCTTGGTCTTCCACTTCCTCTCTTTCCATCCACCTTCCCCATCACCACCTTCTTGAACATCTCCCCGCTGGATCCTCTCAGCACGTGCCCGCACAACTCCATCTTTCTCTTTCTCAACCTCTCCAGCAGCTCTTCATATAATCTTCATTAATAATTTATTTTGTATATTATGTTTTCTATGCAAAATCCCTTTCTTCAAAGTAACTAGTAACTGATGGGTTCAGATACATGTAGTGGAGTAAAAAGTACAATATTTCCCTTGAAATGTGGTGGAGTAAAAGTATAAAGTTCCCTAAAATGAAAGTACAAGTAGCTCAAAAATGTACGTACAGTACTCGAGTACAAATACTTACTTTCCACCACCAGTCTGGTCGTTCTCCTCTGATCTCTCTCATTAACTAGAACCAGTCTGGTCGTTCTCCTCTGATCTCTCTCATTAACTAGAACCATTCTGGTCTTTCTCCTCTGATCTCTCTCATGAACTAGAACCAGTCTGGTCGTTCTCCTCTGATCTCTCTCATTAACAAGAACCAGTCTGTTTGTTCTCCTCTATCTCTCATTAACGAGGTGTTTTTGCTCACAGAACTGCTGCTCATTGGATGTTTTTTTGTGCACCATTCACTGTAAACTCTAGAGTAGAGACTGTTGTGTGTGAAAATCCCAGGAGATCAGCAGTTTCTGAGACACCCTGTGTGGCCCCAGCGATCACTCCACGGTCAAAGTCACTCGGATCGAATTTCCTCCAGAGCCCGACCGATACTGGATCTTTGATGCCGATACCAATATTTGGGAGTAAAATAAGTTCGATGTTGATATAATGACCGATATACGCACACATTTTTAGCAAGTATCCCTCATACGTAGTTATCAAAGAGTATGTACTGGAGGTGGGACATTTTACAGTTGAACAAAATGTACTATGAATATGAATATCTATATATAAGATAAGATATTCCTTATACTGATCCCCTTGGGGAAATTCAGGCATCATAGCAGCAGTTATATGTGTGTGTTCATGCATTACTTATAAGAAAGGCTAAAGTAACCTATTTGTACTGCATGCAAAAGAAACCCACCTGGTTTCTGCATGTGAGCATGGATGAGCCTTGCTGTAAAGATGAGTCTTGTGTGATTCTATTGAGCCCATTTCCATTCAGATATCTTGAGGTGAGAAGTCAAGGGACCCCCTTTCAAAATGGCCGTGTCCATGACATGTTCCACCCATCAAATTTAAACTCGCTTAAAATAGCTCAACTTTGGCGCAACATTTACCCTCTTTTCCAGTGAGCTAGCATGACATGACTGGTACCTTCCTCAAGATCTTTAGTTTCATATGATACCAGTATCTTCGTGCTAGCTTAAAAAATTTGCCCGCTAGAGCACTTTACATATGGCTAATCAAATGACGGCCGACCGATATATCGGCTGGGCTCTAATTCCCCCCCCATTCTGACGTTTGCGCTGCACAACAACAGGACCTCTTGACCACGTCTGCATGCTTTTATGCATTGTGTTGCTGCCACGTGATTGGCTGATTAGATATTTGCATTAACGTGCAGCAGTTGTACAAATAGTACCTAATAAAGTGGCTATCGAGTATATCCATTCTATATGATCTGTCCTACTCTCAACCTAATCCTATGCAACACCCGTACAGATAAATGGCTCTATTGTGTGTCCTTTGACATGTAATTTGAGGCCATTCCCACCTGTTACAACAAGTGTTGGAGTAATCTGAGTTGGCTAGCAAAAAGCCAATCATCAAAGCACCGAATGGAAAGCACTAATGACGCATTCCGTTGTTTTCCACAATGTGCTGTGTTGTAGTGCAGAAGTTTCAAGTGTTCTCATCCGGATGTAGGTTTTGTGAGGGAAATCAACCCGATCAATGATGTAGGTAGTAGAAGATAGACTTGGTAAACAAGGGTTTATTCAGAGTTATGGCCTGGATGACCCAACTTGGACACCGGCCTCTTGTCCCAGCGTGAGCTCCAGAGTTCAGTGAGACGTCAGTCTTTATAGGGTGAGGGAGTGGCATTCTGGGTAAGATGGTGCCGGTGCAGGATTGGAGGGGGGTTCTATGAGGGCAGAGGGGTTGTATTAGGCGTATCAAGGAGGGGGGGTTCTAGTTAGGAGAAGGAGGAGGGGGGGGGGGGTCGGGGGCTGGATAGGGCGGAAGGTGTGAGATGTCTGTCTCTGGGAGGGGAGAGGGATGGTGTCAGGTGAGACATAAGGTGAATGGGGGTGGGTTATTATTCTCCCACAGTTTCTGGGTCAGCTGTAGTTTTACCCGGTTTTACCAAAACTCTGCCAAACATATTCCCATCCTCTTTGACAGGTGATCTATGTTGACTGACAAGACGGTGACCCATTTGAACCCATATGGAGTTATCCACCATTGAAACCATTGAAAATCGTACTTTTTTGTGTCACAATCATCGATCCAAACACAAACAAAAAGCTAGCCCCACCACTGAAAACCTAAAACCTAACATTTGGGCCACATTTATATTCTCAAATTGAATGACTGAGCTCTTCATAAAAGGACTGGCAGTGTAAGGCAGATATTCTATGGTATTTAATAGCGACATGTTTTAAAAGTGACCTGTTTTTAAATATTGGGAGGCAAACAGACCTGTATTTTGAGAGTGATTTGATCGGTTAATCCTTGAGAGCCTATTTTCCATCTGCAGCTCAGACTGTTGAAGAACATACTGTGTGTACAGTTTGTTGAATACATACTGGATTGATGCTTTAACAAACAACTTTCCATTACTCAGGGGGCCAGGTCAGGTGGTGTTCACAGTAGTGTCTTTGTAGTCCATGGATGTTTTCCCTTTAAAAACAACCAGAGTCAAAGTTTAACGAAATAACCAACATTGCGTGATTATTCTCTTCGCTTCTTCTCTTCTCTCCCCTGCTCTCCTCCATTCCGTCTTGTCTCATACTGTTCTTCCGTTTTCCCTTTCCCTTTCTATTCTATTCTATTTCATTCTATTCTATTCTATTCTATTCTATTCTATTCTATTCTATTCTATTCTATTCTATTCTATTCTATTCTATTCTATTCTATTCTATTCCATGTCCTCTCCTCCTCCAGGTCCGACCCTCTCCAATGGGGAGGAGAGTCCCTCAGAAGAGGATGTATTGTGTCCCCCTGACGCGGCCCCCGGCCCCTCCAGATCCCTCAGACAGTACGAGAGGATTGGAGGACGGACAGGAACCTCGTAAGTCTTTCAGTAATTATGTCAGCATTGTGTTTATTTTTTTAATTTTATTTCACTTAATTTCATTTATTTTTCATCAGGTCCTGTCCATCACAGTGAAAGTCTAGCCACCCTATAATGTTATGTTCGTGATCTGTGCAGCTCTTAGGTGTGATTGTGTTAGAATGTGAATGTGAAGTGCTTAAAGTGCTTGAATAATAAAATTAAAAAATACAAATAGTTGAGGCCTGGAATTCCTTGAAAACAGCTAATTCTTTTAAACAAGGTGCTTAAAAAGTCATTGAAATTCAAATCAACCATTCGCATTGAAAGTTTTGTTCATCCATGATAAAATAGTTCTGAATCAAGAAATATAATTTGTTTTTATCTAAAGTGTAACTAATAGTCGGAAATTGGTTTTAAGCCATACATATTGGATCCGATTTTTTTTCCAATAAAAAAAAAAAAACAGCATTTTAAAAGTGAATTGAGTTGTTCTATATTGAATAACATTTTGTGTAAATATGTTTTTTTCTACCAATTAGTTCAATAAACTACTAGAAATGGCTTAGCAGCATCTCTGCACCTTTACCCTCATTGAGAACACAAGGATCTATGGATATGCAAATTCCAAGTCGGCAGCTTCTCCTTTCAAGACATGTCAATACATTAGACAGCTTAACCCTTTCACGGCCACACTACAGTAGTGAAAGGGTTAACCTGCTGCAGTGTGGTAGTGAAAGGGTTAACCCTTTGTCATGTGGCAGTGACAGGGTTAACCTTCTGTATTGTCGCAGTGAAAGTGTTAACCCTTTTGTAGTGAAAGGGTTATGCATTCCCTGTGATCCCACTCCAGAAAATGTATTTTCAGCATAGATTTTTTAAATTGTAGGCCTAGCTTTATTGTGGGCTCAATAGTACTGCTATTAATGATTTTATGATCTTTTATTGAAATTGGGCAAAATTTTCCAAAATCCCGAGCTTAACTTCCCACCCATGGAAAACTTCCAGAAAACTACCGGAAAGTGTCCATCCCATTCAACCCTAGACATCACACATGCAAGCTCTCCATCTCCGGGGGAACAATGTGTAAAAGACACTGGTGACAAAGTTCTGCACCAATAACAATGTATAGTCAAAGGTAGGGATGTCCGATATTATCGGCCGATATTGGCATTAAAATTTGATATCGGAAATTATTCACCCAGGCAAGCAAGTAAGAACTAATTCTGATTTTATTTATTGTCAAAAGTATGCATAATGTTGTGTTAATTACACGACAAGAGATATGTAATGTTAATTAGCTGAAATTATTCAGTTTTTTGGGGGGGAAACCCTGCATATATCGGTATCGGTTGATATCGGTATCGGAAATTAAGAGTTGGACAATATCGGTATATCGGTATCGGTAAAAAGCCAATATCGAGCATCCCTAGTCAAAGGTATGCCTCCAAGAGGAGATGACCATAAAAAACCTTTAAAAGAGGAATATGAGCAGTCCGTCAGCTTTTCATTATGGTCTGTATTAAGGCTGTCCCCGAAGCCTGTTTTTGGGATTCGAACTTTGTCAGGGTTTTTCGAACGGACGTTGGAACCTTCGTTTTTTTTTATAAATATCCTCAAACTAAATCCTCAATTTGAATAAAGAGTCTTTTTTAAATTAAATCAACTTTCTTTAATGAATATAACTCATCAGTTTTTAATACTATAATATTAGTGTAGCCTAATCCTTATCTGCAACTGTGAAGACAAATTTGAATGTTGATTTAGAATTTGAATGCCAACGTAACGAACGAAGGTTCGAACGTTTGGGCTCAGCCCTAGTCTGTATTGGCCTCCATTGACCATATTGACACGGCGGGCATTTCACTCAGGTTGGGATTCCTTTCCCACCCAAGGTGGGAACAGGATGGAAAAGGAACCCCCACCTGATGTCTGTGTGAACATGGTCACATGCTGAAACAATGGGTCTCAATACCTCCGCTACTGGTCACAACAATCACATTTGCCATCTGTGAGATAGCAGGGCTTCACCTTCAGCCTTGAGTTACTCACTCATTCAGATGCATGGTCTCGTGTTGTGGGGCTTATATTGGTGTCACATTGTTCCCCAGGTTACTCCAGACCCTGATCCACTTGTTGAAGGGCAACATTGGGACCGGCTTGCTGGGGCTTCCTCTGGCTGTGAAGAACGCAGGCCTGGTGGTAAGCACAGTTTAACCTTTATTTACCCAGGGTAGGTTCACTGAGCACAGATGCTCTTTTTCAGGAACGCCCTGCTTCACATTCACACCTGGGAGCTGCCCAGTACAACCACAGTCTGACACCATTGGCCACTGAGCAACTCCACAGTGTCTATACATTCTACAGTACCATACCCATAGGCGGCGGGTGAGCTTGACATTAGGGAAGGCTATTATTAGAATGGACCTCGCAAAATGTTCCCTTTTTTTTTTGGTTGCACGCAAATGATGCTGTCCAGGTTCTGATTTCATATACACACACACACTACTAGGCTACTACAGCGAGCCCCACTCATTTCATATAGTGCAAATTAAGTGTTCAAATGAAGGCATCCAATAATATATTAACCATTGTCTTACCTTAATGCAGATAAATGCGACGTTTCGTCTTGGTGAGAAAGACCGTTCACAACTTGAATCACAAGTTGCAATGAAGGGAAAGTTTTTCGTAATTTAGATCTCATCATGCTTTGAAAACAATGTACATACAGTAGCTCTAAAAAGTTTCCACGATTTGATGAACTCGGACTCTCATCATGTCCTCTTAGAGCGAGCCCTTGTTTGCCAAGATAAAACAACATACAGCCTCAGGTGATCGGTAGTTATGCCCAGGGCCAGCCCGGTGCAGCTTCTAAATTACTTTGTTTATGCCTTGGAAAAATACTGTATATCCATTTAGCTTTTTGAAATTTGACTCAAAATAGTGCGCTGGTGTTCGCTACAAAGCGATCGGCGGGCTGAAATTCGGAACGCAGATGTTTGCTTTACTCGGCCTGCGGGATCAGGATGATCATGTGAATGATGTGATTGGCTACATTATTTAACCTGAGCCTATGTGTGATTGGTTACTGCCTGTACCAGGGTTTCCGTTAGAATTTTTTTTTGCAGGTCTGAGTGTCCGGTAGATTTCAATCTACCGGACAAATGGGATAAATTCCGGTCAGAGTTTATTGAGCTTAAAAACAATTGATAGGCCTATATAAAGAATGCCATCCTCAAGGCATTTATAATATTTTAACTTAAAACTAGGCTACTTTTGCGTATATACAGTCATTAATATATTCTAAATAAAATAAGTCCCTCGAGACTTCGTGCTGCTGCCGACTTGAGGTGTCGGTGGGCAGTCTGCCCAACATTAATAAACAGCAGTCTGTTATAATCACATTTTTATGAGCTAACGAATTCCGTTATATTGGACATTTGTATTAATTATATCAAGCGAAGAACTGAGAAATTTGGCAGAGAGAGATGGCAACATTATCGTGGGTTTGCGTGATGTATATCTCCACCTCCCAACGACTTGGTGCTGGTCATAATGTCCGGTGAAAATAATTCCCTCTAAGCACAATTTGATTATTTGAATTGTATTAAAATAGGCTAAAATTAAATACCCTATGCGATGAACGAAACAATCATTACATTTGTTTCATCGTTGCTTCACCAAGCAGCCGGTCTAATAATGACAATGCTGTGTCAGTGCGAGCTTGCTGCTGCTAGATTTGCGAAAAGCATCCAGCTGCAGACCCGCAGAGCAGCAGCGTTTTCAGGCTCTATCTGGGGACCGCTCAGCAGCGCCCCCCACCCAACAGCTGAATTGCCAATGGCTGAATTGGAGTACTGCACTGTGCCGGCAAAGCTGGCGGGTTCTGTGGGTCTGCAGCTGGATGCTTTTTGCAAATCTAGCAGCAGCAAACTATTTAATTTTAGCCTATTTTAATACAATTCAAATAATCAAATTGTGCTTAAAGGGAATTATTTTCACCGGACATTATGACCGGAGAGATTAAATATGTCGGACTTCAACAGATTTTGCAGGTCAAATACCGGTAATTACCGGCTAACGGAAACGCTGGCCTGTACCTGGAATGATTTGGGTAAGGCATAGCCTCGCCTAGCCTTATATACCCGCCGCCTATGACCATACCCATAACACATATTCTGTTATGGCCAGTAACCGATATATATACCGACATGGATATGATGTGGTCTATATGAATACACGTTCAAACAGTAATCCAGTTTTGGACAAGCGGGGGTTCTTTTGGCCTTGAAGTCACTGTTTGATGGCATTACAGATTCTAACATCGAGGTAAAATGTTAACCCTTTCACTACCACACTACCAAATAGTTAACCCTTTCACTGCAACAATACAGAAGGTTGACCGTTTCACTGCCACACGACAAAGGGTTAACCCTTTCACAACCACACTACAAAAGGTTAACCGTCTGTAGTGTGGTAGTGAAAGGTTAACCGTCTGTAGTGTGGTAGTGAAAGGTTAACCGTCTGTAGTGTGGTAGTGAAAGGTTAACCGTCTGTAGTGGGGTAGTGAAAGGATAACCTGCTGTAGTGTGTAGTGAAAGGTTAACCTTCTGTAGTGTGTAGTGAAAGGATAACCTGCTGTAGTGTGTAGTGAAAGGATAACCTGCTGTAGTGGGGTAGTGAAAGGTTAACCTTCTGTAGTGTGGTAGTGAAAGGTTAACCGTCTGTAGTGTGGTAGTGAAAGGTTAACATTATGTAGTGTGGGCGGCTAGGTGGTGTAGTGGGCAAGGCACTCGCCACCAATGTGGAGACGCTGGGTTCGCCTGTTCGAGCCCAGCGCTCCACATTGTTTTCAGTTTAGCTGGTCGTCCGCAGTAATACACATTGGTCGTATTACGGGGAGGGAAACTGATGGCTGGGGATCGGGCGTTGTGGACAGCGACTCCTACAGGTCGGTTGGTGCGCCTGCGCAGTAGAATCAGGAAGTGTCGGGGGCAGCGTGAGCCTCCCACGCGTTACTCCTCGCCACTGAGAGATCGAGCTGCGCAGGTGAAAAGATGCGACTGCTGTTACCTCAAGTACCGGAGGGGACTTGTGCTATGTATGACTTAGTCCACATTGCAGCCGGCTTGTGGGAGGCAAGAAACAGCGTTCGTGACAGGGGAGGGTTGAATTGGATGATACGAAATTGGGATGGGAGAAAATATAGAAAATGGGAGAAAAAGTGGATTAAAAAAAAAAAAACATTATGTAGTGTGGTAGTGAAAGGTTAACCGTCTGTAGTGTGTAGTGAAAGGGTAACCGTCTGTAGTGTGGTAGTGAAAGGTTAACCTTCTGTAGTGTGGTAGTGAAAGGTTAACCTTCTGTAGTGTGGTAGTGAAAGGTTAACCTTCTGTAGTGTGGTAGTGAAAGGTTAACCTTCTGTAGTGTGGTAGTGAAAGGTTAACCTTCTGTAGTGTGGTAGTGAAAGGTTAACCTTCTGTAGTGTGGTAGTGAAAGGGTTAAATTGCTTTTTGCATAACATAGGAGACACACCGGATGGCGAAACACCCTGAAGAGCCGCCAGTTCACTTTCTGCCCCATGTTAACTTAACTGACTACCGTTCAGACCGGCGCTCTGCGGCCGGCTCGCAGTCTTAAATCAAATCAAATCAAATCAAATCAAATCAAATGTATTTGTATTTATTTGCCTGAAATCACATGGAATTGCCCCCATGGGCTTTACAGGTCACAATAGAATAAAATCCACATCTGCAACACCCCCAGACTTTCCACAATGAAGATGAGGACCGACTCAGTAAAACCTAGCAATAGGAAAAAAAAACACCTCAGGCGGCGTGGAGGAGAGAAACATAATCGGTGATAATATAGTGTTGCTATGGATGATAGATGGAGAATAGAACAAGCAAATACTTGGTATGTATGTACTGTATATATACATGTAATGAAACACATATACATACATACATACATACATACATACATACATACATACATACATACATACATACATACATACATACATACATACATACATACATACATACATACATACATACATACATACATACATGGTAGCAGTAGTACGGTATCTAAAGTACATAAGATTATCATTAAAATCAAATGGAGCTAAGAACAAAAAAGCATAGGAATACGAGCACTAGTATGAAAATAAGATGAAGGCTCGATCACGATCTGCAGTGATGGTTTCTGCGTCTGGTCTATTTTCTCCACGAGCTGCGAGCGCCTCTGTGTGTGATCGGAGCAGAGGAGCAGAGTCTCTGGTTGCAGAGAGACGGCCTCTGGTGTGAGAACAGCCAGGCTCCTGTCCTGCCGCTGCCCTTCACCCAGATACTGCCGCTGCAGCTGCAGTCGGTCCCCCGGGGCGTCGCACTATGTGTGGCTGACTACCCACCACTCCTGAAGGGGTCAAGTGCAGAGGACACTTTCCTCCAAGGGGGATTAACCCTTTCACTACCACACTACCAAAAGGCTTAACCCTTTCACTGCGACAATGCAGAAGGTTAACCCTCTCACTACCACATTACCAAAGGGTTAACCCAGAAAGTTAACCCTTTGGTAGTGCCTACTGCCTTTACCTATGAATGAACACAACACTCTAACTTACCACCTTTAGATAATAAAGTACTCAACCTCTACTGTCTTTAACTATGAATGAACACAACACTAACGTACCAGCTTTAGCTAATAACGTTTGAATATATTGTTCCTCTGAAAACTTTAAATGGACTCCATTATTGGACCAGACCACTCAGAAACCATGGCGTTTGTCGTCATTAGCGTTCACCTTGCCCTCTTGGGTATGTTCTAATGAAGGTAACAAGAGAGCTGGGCTAATTACATTCCCATTGATTTAAGTGGCTAGAGGACCTGTTTGCAATATTAACCGCGGCAATTTGGCCTTCTTTATAAGTGATGGGCGTGAAGATGCAGCAAAGCACAATTATAAATTACATTGCTTTGTGTGTCACAATCTCTTTACCACATTAACATTTCATGCGGTCACACAAATACCAGCATGCCTATTACGTCTAAGGCTGAGACGACATGCCATTTAGAAGAATCGATAAATCGGGACAAAATTATCTACAAATATCGATTTTTCTATTATTTTGCACGTGCAAAATATTTTATTATTATAATTTCTTTTAAATGGGGCGGTCAGGTGGCGTAGCAGAGATTGTGCTCGTCACCAATGCAAGAGGCTGCGGTCTCGACTCCCGGAGAGTCAGCATTGCCTTGGCTCGGGCTGATCGCTATACTAACTCGTTTGGCTGAGTTAGGGGGAGGGAAGCCGTGGGTGGGTCCTGGGCGTTGTGGACAGCGACCCCTACAGTTCGGTCGGGGCGCCTGCACAGCGAGGGTAGGATCTGGAGAGAGGTAGTGCGACCTTCCACACGTTACACTCTCCCAGTGAGAATCTGCACTGCCAGGCTGGCTGCACATGCGTTGGAGGAAAGCATGTGACAGTCTCCGGCCTCTCGGACCAACAGTAGGGGGGGGTGCGCAACAACCAGGAAGGGGGTTGGGAATTGGCATAACGACTAACAGGGGGATGGGAAAAAAATCGGGAAAAAAGGAGGGAAAAAAAAGATAAAAAAAAAATAAAATCTTTTAAATACTTTTTTCTTAAAAAAGAAAAGAAAATGTAACGTTAGTTTGTGTGTGTGTGTCACGTGCACTCACTGTATTTTTTGCGATGCTGTAGTTGGTCCACGACACACACTTAAACTAACGTTAAATAATCGTTTTTAGGAAACAACGATTTAATTTAAATCTATGACGCCACTTATCGATTTTACGCAGTTATCGATAATTATCGATAAGTGGTCTCAGCCTTAATTAAGTCCTTTATTTTGTTAAACGGTGAGTTCCAGACCGCTGGCCCTATTTTCTGCGACGCCGTTGTGGATCCGTAGAGGCCTGCCTTTCCCGGTGCACGCATTGCTCAGTTGATTACTCGAAAATAAATGTTTACATTTTTATTAACAACCAAAACAGATGGGTATGGGTATCGGCAGACACTAAAGGTTGTGGAATCTGTATGGTAAATGAAAAAGTGGTCTGGAGGGGCCGGCCCCTAAGAAGGACTCTTAGCGATAATCTACACATCTTCGGTCAATAGGGAATAGGGTGAAGGGTCCAAGGTTCTGAACTCACCCTTTAAGTACTATGTGGCCTCCACTGGCACTGTCATAAAACAATAATAGCAGACAACACTTTAATTTCCCTGCACGCTTCCAACAACATTAATGTTGTAACCCCTGGAATAGGTTTTTATCAACCACCAGTGTTCAGACTTGTAAAAAGTCACCACTTTTGCACAAAATAATGTATAATCTCATGTCTCATGTCTCATAATCCTTGCAAGCGCATGACTAAACCGACTTAACAAACAGGATGTATTTCCCCAGCCCTTTTCCACCCCATCCACTTGACCTATCTCAAACCCCGCCCTCTCTTCTCTATACTCCAATCACAACTGTTGAGTTCCCTCCAAGCAACTGCTGTTTGATAGTAAAGGGTTAACCTTCTGTAGTGTGGCAGTGAAAGGGTTAAGTGAAGCGGTTAACACCCCACCCACAACCAAAACACCAGCTGTTGTGACTGCGGTTAGCTTGTGGCTGGTGTTAAATGTCCTCCTGTTGCCACATCCTGCTGGTGTTAAATGTCCTCCTGTAGACTAGAGTCAAACAAAGCAGGTGAAACACACACCTGTATCACTGAGGCTGCGGTTACATTATAGCCAAAACGATTTCGTTTCATTTCGCTTTTCAGAACGCTGTGGATTGGCAGGCAAGTTAGACGTCGTTTGTCTCGTGAGCACAGAGTGATGTATACACATGTAGTACAATGCCAAAGCAGTAGGCGGCGATGTAGTTCAAACATGAAGGCCATTTTCAACCAATCAGAAAGGCTGAACGAGTCACTCCACGTCCTGCTCAAAAACAGAAACCCACCATCTTTAAATTACCTCACGTGAGCCATTAGCAACATAGCATTTATTTTTCAGCAAGAAACAAAGTGCAATAAAAGTGCAATAAACAAAAAAGGATACATTCACTGTGTGTTCTGCCTCATTTGTTGATGAAACAAAACCAAC
The DNA here is from genome assembly GCF_963971535.1 of Notolepis coatsorum. Lineage (NCBI taxonomy): Eukaryota > Metazoa > Chordata > Actinopteri > Aulopiformes > Paralepididae > Notolepis > Notolepis coatsorum. Next base: position 92,164,999 of record NC_140180.1, read on the forward strand.
ATCAACACAATTTACCACCAAGAGCGGAGAGTTTAGTCCCACAAAAAGATCTCTGATGTTGTTAGCTACATGCTAATGTGATTGGCATTTTCCATTTATATAGTTAGCATTGAGGCTATCGTACATTAACGTAGTAACGTTAACACTAGTAGAATAAATGGATGAAAACGTTATTTAACAGATTGCAGAATGGGTACAATACAATACGGCTCAATACAAACAATTGTTAAGGGGATGCAGACTGTTGTAGTTTGGACTGGGTTCCTTATAACAATAACTTGACAACACATGAGTTTAGTTGGTAGCCGCAGCTACTTGGGACAGCTCTGCTGTAAACACTGGAAATAACGGTGCGTGTGGACAGCATCACACCCTTACATTAGAGTTAGCCCTACCACTGTGGATATAATTCACCTCTTGGTTTTGGGTTTAAACGGGGAAGATCAATCGAAAACAGTTGTAATGATCTAATTAATTATGGCGAAATTAAAAGCAAGTACAAAATCAATCTCTGACGGTGTCTGGGAGGATGGAGTCAAATGGTTATCCATCTGCTCCGTTATAAAGCACATGAATAAGCAATCTGAGGAGGACGCAGCTGATATCCTGTATAGCCTCCCCATATGGCCGGTTGGTGTCGGGAGACAGCAAATTATATTAATTATAGCGCGATATTGCAAGTGACTCCCAGAAATAGTTCTGATGTTTGGACTAATCATGGGGTTCCCAAAGTTTTCAGGCCGTGACCCCCGAAATAACTGTCAGAGAGCCGCGACCCCCACTATTATAGGAGGTATTAAATACATTTATAAATTTATAAACTTTTTAAGCGGGAGGTCCCCCACCAGGAAATCTTGTGTTACAAAGACTTAATTTTTTGCATTCTGGTGCAGGAATTGTTTTATTTGTACCCTTTAAATGCCAGTGTTTGTGATGGCATGACTGCAAAAAAGAAAAAAGATATATATATATATTTTTTGGAATCATAATAATAAAAAAGAAATATTTAAATCATCTGGCGACCCCCCCACAGCGGCTTGCGACCCCCACTTTGGGAACCCCTGGAATGGACGGAGTCGAGGTCCAGCCAGGGGAGAATTTGGCATCGGTGTCTACTGCGTTGGGCATGAACGGCTCCGTATCTGGCTCGCGCAAATTACATGGCACTGTTGTCGGGGAGTTTTCAAAACGAAAACCCCCTTTGAGCGTTGCCGCTAGGAACACGTGTTTTCCTGCCAAAACGGCGTTGCCCTTTAACGTGGACATGCAAACGAAATAATTCGAAAATGAAACGTTGTAAGTGTAACCATGGCCTGAGATCCCGATCGACGGAACCAGACGGATAAATCATGAGCTAACTGCTGCTACTTATACTCCTATTATTTCCCCTTGACATATTGAAAACACAATTGTCGGTTTCAATAAATTCTGACCAAATTCTCTTCGTTTAGTCTACGTTATAAATAAGAACCAAAAGGGCGGCTAGGTGGCGCAGTGGGCAAGGCGCTCGCCACCAACGCAGGAGATTCTGGGTTCGAGCCCAGCTCTCTGCGTTGCTACCAGCTTGGCTGGTCGTTCATACTAATACAATTGGCAGTATTAGGGGGTGGGAAGCTGGTGGGTGGGGATCGGACGTTGTGGACAGCGACTCCTACAGGTCGGTTGGTGCGCCTGCGCAGTCGAATCAGGAAGCGACGGGGGCGGCGTGTCCCTCCCACGCAGACCCTCGCCGCTGAGAGATCTCGCTGTGCAGGTGAAAAGATGCGACGGCTGCCTCCTTGTGTACCGGAGGGGACACGTGATGCAAGGCTTCGTCCACATTGCAGCCGGCTTGTGGGAGGCATGGCCTAACAACGTTCGAGACAGGGGAGGGTAGAATTGGACGATACGAAATTGGGGAAGGGAGAAAAATAGAAAATGGGGGGAAAAAGTAGATACAAAATTTAATTAAATAAGAACCAAAGATGAGTTTTTTTTTAAATAATTGTATTTGAATTGAATGGAATTTGTGCAGCCATATTTATTCAATGCGTTCATGGAAACGACGATGAACGCAGCCATTTCCATAATATTGTCTATTGCCTTTTCTGACAACTACGTCCCTGCATCTCATAAATGTTCAGACAAGCGGTCAGGTGGCGTAGCGGAGATTGCGCTCGTCACCAATGCAAGAGGCTGCGGTCTCGACTCCCGGAGTCAGCATTGCCCTGCGGCTTGGGCCGGTCATCATACTAACTCGTTTGGCTGGGTTAGGGGGAGGGCAAGTCATGGGTGGGAATCTGGTGTTGTGGACAGCGACGCCTACAGGTCAGGTCTGACTCTGGGCGCTTGCTCAGCGGAGGCAGGACTTGATGAAGGCAGCGTGACCTCCCACGCGTTACACTTCACCAATGAGAGCCCTCGCTGCCAGGTGAAAAAAGAGTCACTGGCTGTCGCCGCACGTGTCGGAGGGTTCCCTTGTACCGACCAGTAGGAGAACATGCGCACAACGACCAGGTAGGGGAGGGGGGGGAATTGGCACAACGACTAAAAAAATTGGGATGGGGAGAAAAACAGAGAAAAAAAGAGAGGATAAAAAAAAAAAAATCAGACAACCTTAAGTTATTACTACATTTTCTTTCAAACTCATTTGGCGTCGGTCAGATTTGGTTCCAGTAATGAGGCGCTTGGGGCAGAGCCGCTCTGCATAGGAGTGCAGCAACATGGCTGCCTGTAACCGCCGGTAACCACTTTTTAAACGTCTCATTTCGGTGCAGTATGTAGAGCAGGTAAAACGCTGAAAAAGCACCATATCACATTTCCACTGCGACTTGTTTACAAGATCCAGTAATAAGACGCCAGTTTATTACACTTTTGTTTTTATATCTCATATACCAACACATGGCAACCGTGTTTCTTACACATAGCAACCATTGGATTGATTCCGTGTTATTCTGTGCAAACAAAGCCTCTACAGGCCCAGCAGAGAGAGCACAGAGTGCGAGGGAACTCCCAGCAACACTGTTGACTGCAACCACATCCCCAGCAGCTGACTCCATGCTTTTCAATACATGGCACATGACACCAACGATGTTCACGTTTGGGAAGTGTACTGTACTGCTGTGTACTTTCCAAAGTGCTCGTATAAGACATTTCACTTCTCATGTGATTCCCCTGACTTCTCCTGTGTACCGCAGATAACAGGTCTGTCATAAAATGGCATGTCACTGCAGTATGTCTTGACACTTAACGAGCTAATTACGTCCGGCGGCGTGGCTACATGAGCAGAGCTCCGACGGACTCGTGATCGGAAGATCAACGGTTCGAGCCCCGGTCAAGGTCGTTGTCGGAAAGTGGTGTTGTTGTTGTCCAGCAGGGGGCACTCTGTCCTCTGGACTAGTCAGTAACAATGCCCCCCCTGTTACGGTGATAGGGACACTGTATAGCTGCGAGTGCCGTCTTTCAGATGAGACGCTAAACCGAGGTCCTGACTGAATCTTGGTCGTTAAAGAACCCAGGACGCCTAACGCAAAGAGTAGGGGGTTCCCCCGACGTTCCGGGCCAAATTCCCAATCAGGTCTCTGACATCAAGGCCACCTAATCATCCCTTCCCCTTAATTGGCTGATATCAATCCCTGTCTCTGGAGCGCTTCGAGTGTCTAGAAAAGCGCTATATATACACAATTCATTATTAATTAACTCCCTCTCTCCACACTCCCTCTTCTTTTTTCCCTCTCTCTCTCTCTCTCTCTCTCTCTCTCTCTCTCTCTCTCTCTCTCTCTCTCTATATCTCTCTCTCTCTCTCTCTCTCTCTCTCTCTCTCTCTCTCTCTCTCTCTCTCTCTCTCTCTCTATCTCTCTAGCTGGGTCCTTTGAGTCTGTTGGTGATGGGCATCATAGCTATTCACTGTATGAGCCTCCTGGTGAAATGTTCCCACCACCTCAGCGTAAAGTAAGTAACACTCCCCCTCTTTCATAATATGAAGGTCATGGTCCAGGCAGGGACTAAAGGGTACAATCAGATTTTATAAGCGTTTTTCTAGCCACCAAAGGGAGCCAGTAGAGGTTGCTTTTTTAAAACCCACATTAGTAGCCGGAGACATTCTTTCTTCCCTGGACCCTGGAGACGCTTTCAACTTGACGACACAAACTTTCTAAGATACGATAAGATGAGATAAGATAAGATATGCTAAATAAAAGATAAAGGGACTTTTATTTCCCATCGGTGCATTTGCTCATTTCAACAGCTGACAGGAAATAAACTTGGGTCCGACCTGTTATTGATGGTATTATTAATATTAGTCTACATCCAGGGTCAGTTATTGATGGTATTAATATTAGTCTACATCCAGGGTCTGTTATTGATGGTATTAATATTAGTCTACATCCAGGGTCTGTTATTGATGGTATTAATATTAGTCTACATCCAGGGTCTGTTATTGATGGTATTAATATTAGTCTACATCCAGGGTCTGTTATTGATGCTATTAATATTAGTCTACATCCAGGGTCTGTTATTGATGCTATTAATATTAGTCTACATCCAGGGTCAGTTATTGATGGTATTAATATTAGTCTACATCCAGGGTCTGTTATTGATGGTATTAATATTAGTCTACATCCAGGGTCTGTTATTGATGGTATTAATATTAGTCTACATCCAGGGTCTGTTATTGATGGTATTAATATTAGTCTACATCCAGGGTCTGTTATTGATGCTATTAATATTAGTCTACATCCAGGGTCTGTACAGATGTGCTTGAGACAGACTGAAGGTAAAGAGGAGACATGGGACCAGGACAGTGTTTAAGGTGCTTGAAGATGTAACACCTGCCTGTGAGAACCCTGCCTGATCACTGCTAGTTTTCTTCCCTATGTGTCATGCCGTCTTATATCGCATGACTAAAATATCGCTTAGCTTTCTCTTCACCGTTCCTGTTTAAGCTTCCTGTTTTTGCGTGGGTCAGTTCTCCATCACTTCCTGTCTGGTTGTCGTCGACACACAGAGTCTTGAAACTTTTCCTTTTCATCTATTTAATATATTTTGACCAAGGAAGCCTGACCGAAACAGAATGTCTTTAGATCCGATACCAATAGAATTGAGAGTAAAATTAGCTATAATAATAATAATAATAATAATATGCTTGTGTCTGCCTATAATTGACAGTAATCAATCATGTAGCTGGCTGTTCTTTACACTTTACAGGGACTCCCTTCTGAGAAGATATGTATTGTTAGATGTGATTCTGTCCAGAATGTACGAAGGTGGGGAGAGTGAAACCTATGATCAGAATAGTCTTTCTTGTACATTCTCTCACTGTGCTAACGTCTAGTGAATAAAACACGAGTGAAATTAAGCTACCGGTATTATTCATCTTGCTGGGGACCCCCTGGAACCCCCCTGAAGGACCCCTGCGGGTTCCCCGCACAGCACTTTGAGAACCGCTGCTTTACACAAACCTTTCTTTTCATATAAATTAACATCACCAGATAATACTTATTAGAAAGCAGTGATTCTCAAACTTTTTTTTAGGTAGAACCCCTTTGGGTAATTTGAAAACTCCCTTTCTTTGAGCTCCCGGCAGTGTCGGAAACGTTCCTGTCTCCCTGGTTGGATAGCTAGCTTGCTACCACAGGTGATATACTGTAATTGATTTTGTGTGACGGCAACCAAGCAACAGTGTTTACAGCAACACATTGTATTTGAATCTGAATTAATTTCATTCCTTTTCTTCTCCTTCCATCTCATCTCCCTGTAGTCTGCCGCGCCACAGTTTGAACCACTGCTATAAAGCATTTTTGAGATTGTTCATCATCTAAAAGCACTTAAAGATATATTGGTGGATGACATGAGATCTGAAAGCAGTGTTCTCTCTCTTCCCAGGGTGAACAAACCGTTTCTGGACTACGGAGAGGCGGTGGGTCACGGGATGGAGAACGTGTCGTGGTTGCGAAGACACTCACAGTGGGGGAAGTAAGTAAAACCCTTGAAGATGATTGACGCTCTCTCAAACCCCTCCCTTTTTTCTTGATCCTCCAATCACAACTGTCGCTTGCCTCGGGACAAAAAGCAACAGTTGTGGGAGCGGCTGGGTAGTGTAGAGGTCTAAGCACTGGAGCGGCTGGGTAGTGTAGAGGTCTAAGCACTGGAGTGGCTGGGTAGTGTAGAGGTCTAAGCACTAGGAGTGGCTGGGTAGTGTAGAGGTCTAAGCACTGGAGCGGCTGGGTAGTGTAGAGGTCTAAGCACTGGAGCGGCTGGGTAGTGTAGAGGTCTAAGCACTGGAGCGGCTGGGTAGTGTAGAGGTCTAAGTAACCACTGGAGCGGCTGGGTAGTGTAGAGGTCTAAGTAACCACTGGAGTGGCTGGGTAGTGTAGAGGTCTAAGCACTTGAGCGGCTGGGTAGTGTAGAGGTCTAAGTAACCACTGGAGTGGCTGGGTAGTGTAGAGGTCTAAGTAACCACTGGAGTGGCTGGGTAGTGTAGAGGTCTAAGTACTGGAGTGGCTGGGTAGTGTAGAGGTCTAAGCACTTGAGCGGCTGGGTAGTGTAGAGGTCTAAGCACTGGAGCAGCTGGGTAGTGTAGAGGTCTAAGCACTGGAGCAGCTGGGTAGTGTAGAGGTCTAAGCACTGGGTTGGCTGGGTAGTGTAGAGGTCTAAGCACTGGAGCAGCTGGGTAGTGTAGAGGTCTAAGCACTGGAGCAGCTGGGTAGTGTAGAGGTCTAAGCACTGGAGCAGCTGGGTAGTGTAGAGGTCTAAGCACTGGAGCAGCTGGGTAGTGTAGAGGTCTAAGCACTGGAGCAGCTGGGTAGTGTAGAGGTCTAAGCACTGGAGCAGCTGGGTAGTGTAGAGGTCTAAGCACTCGCCTACCATCACAGAGACCTGGGTTTCGTTCCAGGCAGCGGTACCTCCGGCTTGGTCAGTCGTCCCTACCAACACAACTTCAGACCCACTCCTATCCGAGCTCCGGGAGGGTCATCAAAGAGAAGTCGCCTTTTCTCAGTCCTTGCCCTACAATGGTGGAATGAACTGCCCACCCCAGTTAGGACAGCCAAACCCATACAATCTTTCGGCCGTCGACTAAAGACTCACTTCTTCAACCATTATCTGAAATGAAAGAAAAAAAAGATCTAACCTGTCCCTAACTAACCTTACTGTCATCACTTGTCCTAATAAACTAACCTACACTGTAGCACTCAATACTTTGATGAACATTGTTACTCAGCTGATAAGGTTGTGCCCTTCCTGCTGACTTGTCGTACAGAACTTGTAATTCGCTTTGGATAAAAGCGTCAGCTAAATGACTAAATGTAAATGTAGTGTAAACTGTTCAGGCTGGGAAGCCAGTGGGGTATGAGTCCTGGTTGTTGCAATATGTGGCTCTTTCAAAAAGGATCTTTCATCAATGTAGCTCCTAAGTTGGCCAAGTAGTGATTACCGCTGGTCTAGACTCTAGTCTAGACTAGAGTATTTAAACTTGATGGCTGCATTAGAGAACGGCAGCAATGGTTGTGTGGAGTGCTGCTGAAATCTTATAATTTTGCTTCAGGTGATTTTCATGAAATCCAACCCAAAATGTTACACATTGACCCTCACCCAAACATCTCAGTCAAAAGATTACTTTTTTTTGCTTTAATCCTGAGAACTATAAGCACTTGTGTGTGTTGTGAGATTGTCTTGTCCCACAAGAAAGTGTTCCACAAGAAATCTCTCTCATTCTATGTCTCTCTCTTTCTATCTATCTCTCTCCTATGTCTCTCTCTCTCTCTCTCTCTCTCTCTCTCTCTCTCTCTCTCTCTCTCTCTCTCTCTCTCTCTCAGGCGGATAGTGAATGTGTTCCTCATCATAACTCAGCTGGGTTTCTGCTGCGTCTACTTTGTCTTTCTCAGTGACAACATCAAACAGGTCAGACACACACACACACACACGCACACACACACGCACACACACACACTGTTCTATACTTGCTTAGATTCCTAAACTGGGGCTGATTAACACCAGGCCCAGGGACAACAGTTGAACATGAGCTTTGGCTAACACTGTCTCACACATTTACTTTATGTTCATTAATGTGGGCTGTCCCTGTTCAAATACAGTCTAAACTGAAACTGAAACTAAACCACCAGCTGTCCCCGTCTACTGCTGCTCTGATTGGTGCTTTCTCTGGTTGGATTTCCAGCCAGGCCAATCGGCATCCGGTACTAGGCAGAGTCTACTTGTACCCATCAGGTTGGCCCTTAGCAACGGGCTTCTCTGAAATCGGGAGTAATGAAGGAAACGAGTGTCGGACATCCAATACACCTCATGGAGCACTTTCAACTGAACTTGGCCTGCAACCACCTGACACCTGTTCCTAACACGCTGCCTAGTTTCAACCAAGCTGGCCACATTGACCCTTTCACTACCACACTACAGAAGGTTAACCTTTCACTACCACACTACAGACCGTTAACCGTCTGTAGTGTGGTAGTGAAAGGGTTAACCTTCTGTATTGTCGCAATGAAAGGGTTAACCCTTTGGTAGTGTGGTAGTGAAAGGGTTAACGGCGTGCGAGTCATTCTGGCCTTTAAGGAAATGGGCTGCACTGCCTCTATCTCAGTGATCCAGGCTGGTGTATCCTGCCTCCAAACTGTGGCTATTGGCGGGAAATCTGACGTTTGTCTTTTGATTTATCTTCAATACCAGCATTTCAAATCTAAAGTAAACAAACCTGAGTAAATGTCTCCCCGTCCTGAAAGACCTCCACTGGCACCCTGTCACCCGGTCCTGAAAGACCTCCACTGGCACCCTGTCTCCCGGTCCTGAAAGACCTCCACTGGCACCCTGTCTCCCGGTCCTGAAAGACCTCCACTGGCACCCTGTCTCCCGGTCCTGAAAGACCTCCACTGGCACCCTGTCTCCCGGTCCTGAAAGACCTCCACTGGCACCCTGTCTCCCGGTCCTGAAAGACCTCCACTGGCACCATGTCTCCCGGTCCTGAAAGACCTCCACTGGCACCCTGTCACCCGGTCCTGAAAGACCTCCACTGGCACCCGGTCCTGAAAGACCTCCACTGGCACCCGGTCCTGAAAGACCTCCACTGGCACCATGTCACCCGGTCCTGAAAGACCTCCACTGGCACCCGGTCCTGAATGACCTCCACTGGCACCCGGTCCTGAATGACCTCCACTGGCACCCGGTCCTGAATGACCTCCACTGGCACCCGGTCCTGAATGACCTCCACTGGCACCCGGTCCTGAATGACCTCCACTGGCACCCGGTCCTGAATGACCTCCACTGGCACCCGGTCCTGAATGACCTCCACTGGCACCCGGTCCTGAATGACCTCCACTGGCACCCGGTCCTGAATGACCTCCACTGGCACCCGGTCCTGAATGACCTCCACTGGCACCCTGTCTCCCACCGGATCAACTATAATCCTGGTCTTCACCTACAAAGCTCTTCACCTACTGCTCCCCCCAAGGCCAGATTAAGACTTCAGAGGCCCCTGGGCCAGATTCTTGTGGAGACCCCCCCACACACACATACACGTGCACGCACTCACAGTGGTGTTTTTATATGTCACTTTAAAAAATATATAGAATATTTAGAAGTGGTGGGCTCTGAGGGCCAAGCTAAAAGGAC
>NC_140180.1:92179595-92184595 GCF_963971535.1 Notolepis coatsorum
GGAGCGTCCTTGTTTACTCGCGTGGCGCTTTGAAGTGATATTTGTGGAAGGCGATTCATAAGTCTAACAGATCCTACGTCAGAGATCTTCGCAAAACATGATGATATGTATCCTTCGCAATAGGAGATAAACGGTGTGCGGCTTTGGAACCGCCTTAAAGATGGCGTACATTCTTCAGTTTACCGGGTCACAGAGGAATAGAGGATGGAGGGAGGGACACTTTTTTTATTTTTTAATCTTTGGGATGCACCCTATGTGTCCTTGCTTAGTACAGTAGAAGGTTGATTAGCAGTTCTCAAACTTCTTCACGTCAAGGACATCTAAATTGATATGCATTAGGCCCTTGATTACCATTCTATGCCCTCAGGATGGTGGTTTTTAGTACAGTAGAAGGTTGATTAGACTAGCAGAACCTTTCCATGTCCAGAATGATATACACCAGGCCCTAGATTACCATTTGATCAAGTTTTGTCCCAGGGTTTGACATCTGAGAAGACCTTGGTTGTTAGTAGGGATGCTCGATATTGGCTTTTTTACCGATACCGATATACCGATATTGTCCAACTCTTAATTTCCGATACCTATATCAACCGATATCAACCGATACCGATATAAAACGGAATAATTTCAGGTAATTAACATTACATATCTCTTGTTGTGGAATTAACACAACATTATGCATACTTTTGACAATAAATAAAATCTGAATTTGTTCTTACTTGCTTGCCTGTGTAAATAAAGGTTATAGAAAGAAAAAAAAAGAAAAATAATTTAAACCGATATACCGATATTGTCCAACTCTTAATTTCCGATACCGATATCAACCGATATCAACCGATACCAACCGATACCGATATATGCAGGGTTTCCCCCCCAAAAAAATTGAATAATTTCAGGTACCGGTAATTAACATTAATATCTCTTGTTGTGTAATTAACACAACATTATGCATACTTTTGACAATAAATAAAACAAGAATTTGTTCTTACTTGCTTGCCTGGGTAAATAAATGTTATAGAAATGTAAAAAAAAAATTAAAAAAAATTAAAACCGATACCGATATTTTCCGATATCACATTTTAATGTGGACATCCCTAATTAGCACCGACACAGAAGGTCACACTGTAAAGTATCGTGCTCGTCATCCAGCTAGTAGACGGACAAGGAAGGCTACTAGTTTGCTACTATTCACTTCGTTTTAATGGTTCAAAAACGGCCACTATGACAGTTGATTGCATTCTACATGATGTTTGTGTATTCCAGTGCTTGGGAGCATTCAATCCTCGATCCATTGACCTCTATAGGTTGTGTTAAAAGTATGTCATCCAGTTATACTGCTCTGATTATGAGGAGAGGGGAAAGCGGAGGAGATGAGAGGAGGGGGAGAGGAGGAGGAGGAGAGGAGGAGGAGAGGAGGAGGAGAGGAGGAGAGGGGGAGGAGAGGGGAAAGCGGAGGAGAGGAGAGGAGGGGGAGAGGAGGAGGAGGAGAGGGGGAGGAGAGGGGAAAGCGGAGGAGATGAGAGAAGGGGGAGAGGAGGAGGAGGAGAAGAGGAGGAGAGGAGGAGGAGAGGGGAAAGCGGAGGAGAGGAGAGCAGAGGAGGAGGAGAGGGGAAAGCGGAGGAGATGATAGGAGGAGGAGAGGAGGAGGAGAGGAGGAGGAGGAGAGGGGAGCAGAGGAGGAGGAGAGGAGAGGAGGGGAGAGGAGAGGAGGAGGAGAGGGGAGCGGAGGAGAGGAGAGGAGAGGAGGAGGAGAGGAGAGGAGGAGGAGAGGAGAGGGGAGCAGAGGAGGAGGAGAGGAGAGGAGGGGAGAGGAGAGGAGGAGGAGAGGAGAGGGGAGCAGAGGAGGAGGAGAGGAGGGGAGAGGAGAGGAGGAGGAGAGGAGGAGGAGAGGGGGGCAGAGGAGAGGAGGAGGAGAGGAGGAGGAGAGGGGAGCAGAGGATGAGGAGAGGAGGAGGAGAGGAGGAGGAGGAGAGGAGGAGGAGAGGGGAAAGCGGAGGAGAGGAGAGGGGAGCAGAGGAGGAGGAGAGGAGAGCAGAGGATGAGGAGAGGGGAGCAGAGGAGGAGGAGAGGAGGAGGAGAGGAGGAGGAGAGGGGAAAGCGGAGGAGAGGAGAGGGGAGCAGAGGAGGAGATGAGAGGAGGGGGAGAGGAGGAGGAGAGGAGGAGGAGAGGAGGAGGAGAGGGGAAAGCGGAGGAGAGCAGAGGAGGAGGAGAGGGGAAAGCGGAGGAGGAGAGGAGGAGGAGAGGGGAGGAGAGGAGGAGGAGAGGGGAAAGCGGAGGAGATGAGAGGAGGGGGAGAGGAGGAGGAGAGGGGAGCAGAGGATGAGGAGAGGGGAAAGCGGAGGAGATGAGAGGAGGAGGAGAGGAGGAGGAGAGGAGGAGGAGAGGGGAGCAGAGGAGGAGGAGAGGGGGAGGAGAGGAGGAGGAGGAGAGGGGAAAGCAGAGGAGATGAGAGGAGGAGGAGGGGGATGAGAGGAGAGCAGAGGAGGAGGGGGAGGAGATGAGAGGAGAGCAGAGGAGGAGGAGGAGAGGGGAAAGTGGAGGGGAGTGGAGAAGGGGAGAGGAGACAACAAGGGTTTAAAACCAAACCAGTCAATCTGTTTCTAATTCAGACATCATTTATTTTGGGCCCCCGACCAACAGTTGTAGAAACATCGGCGTGGCGTGAAAGAGAAGGGTGATGGACGGCACACTGCACTGCACTGGTCACGAGTCGGACTTCATCTCATTATGAGTTAAAAGGACCTTTGACCCACTCGAGTGATATCTTCTAGTAACAGCGGAACATTGATCGCACACGTTCTCCAGGAATGAAACATTATATAATGTGATACGTTTAAAAGCACTGAAATGGGATTTCGGATCAAAACTTTCAAAACGGGAAACTTTCTAATCAGGTAGTGACCACTTGTATCACAGGGGGAAGGCTTGTTATCCTGGAGAAGACCAGGATAGAAAAGCCGTTCCAAGAAAATGCTTTCAATGATATTATGAAGCGTCATTTAGCTAGTTGTTCCTTTTGGTTCTGGCAGCTACTGTACCTGTATACTGGCACTGTGCTGCTCCTGTCTCAGATGTTTCCATTATGTCCCTCTAAGCGGTGACCATTACACATAATCACTATAGATTAGAGTTTCTCTTCAAAACAACATATCCACTTTTCTAAAAAGCTTAAATTCGGCAAAGGAATATCAAGGAAATATCTTTGTGCCAGGAATTGCCGAGAGGCTGAGGCAAGAAGGCTTTAAATGACCAAACAAAAGTCCTTTAAAACTTTAAAGCACTGAAATGGGATTTCGGATCAAAACGTTCAAAACAGGAAACATCTAATCAGGTAGTGATCCGGTAGACCACTTGTATCTTGGGGGAAGGCTTGTTACTGTACAGGAATTACAGGAATCATTTGAATATGTGAGTTACGTGAATATAGCTTGCCCGTGGACACAGACATCCATATGCATTAACAGCTCCGTCTTTTACACGCGTATATCATACAGTAATGTCAAATAAGATATTGAAAGATGAAGGATGCAGTTACAAATGAAAAGGGGCAAAAGCACTTACTCTTTGACAATTGTACAGCGCACAATGGGTTTTAAACTGATGTCAAATCGGAGCAAAAAAAGCTGAATCCGCTTCAAGAAGACTCACTACATTAGGTATAATAACTTCGGTGGACAGCGCCTTGGTGCTGAAGTGTCATTCAAACTGTATCCTTACGTATGACTGTGACGGGCGAAGACGGCACCACACATGTGAACAGTAACAATGCAATTAATGAATGTCTTGTTGTAATTCGTATATACCCAATGTCATGCGTCTTCATGAAGCGGATTCAGCTTGTTTTGCTCCGATTTGACGTCAGTTTAAAACCCTTTATACTCCTAGGCATATTTAATTCTGCCTGGATCTTTTCTTTTTATTGTGCACTGTAGCATTGTCAAAGAGTAATTGCGTTTGCCCTTTTCCCTTTGTCATCCTTTATCTTTCAATATCTTATTTGATATTATTGTATGATATAAGTGTGTATTAAAAGACGGAGCTGTTAATGCGTATGAAGGTTTGTGTCCACGGGCAAGCTATATTCACGTAACTCGCATATATTCAAATGATTCCTGTAATTCCTGTACAGTAACCATTCAACTAATAATGTTATTAGGTCATCCTGGGACGCGTAATGCCAACATCCTCAACTATCCACAACATCAGAGCGCATCAGGTGCAGACGCTCTTCTGTCTGGCGTCTATTAACACAATTTAGAATTTGCTATTTGGTCTAAAGCCGGGCGCAACACTAGACATGTTTAGCAAAACATTAAATATCTTTGGAACAGTTTGTGATAAGGACTCGCCATATTTTGTTTCAGAATCGGGAGATTGTGATCTCAACATTGACATTGTATCTGTCAATCGTCCTGTTCGCTCGGTACCGCTATGGTATTTGAGATATCGCGTAACACCACCTACTGGCCCGGCATGCTTGTTGGAGCAGTTTATATGCGTTTATGTGTTTGTGTCTGGATTGAGTTTTTTTTTTAACACTGTCGTGTGGACGAGGATTTTTTTTAAACGGAGCCTGAAAATATCCGTTTTGCTAAATATCCAGATACGTGTGGACATGGCCTCAGTGTGCGGAAAGGAACGTAATCCTGGTCAGAACAACGGGGCAGACTACAATATATTTGCATTTTTTAGCCATGCTAGCGATCTAAACAATTAATCTATGCCAAAGCTAGATATGTAAAAGGTGAAAGACTCTCACTCACAGCCGTGCTGATTTGGCTAAATGACATCCAGCCGTTTTAGTTTGAAACAACTTTTAGTCAGGAGTGTCATGGTTTCTCCATAGAGCCCCGTTCTACTGTTTTAGCGCAGCAGCTCGCGCAGGTAGGGGGCAGCTTAGTCACGTGACTCAGTTTTACCCTTGGCCTACTCCACTGGTCCCATGAATGTGTTGCCGTCTGAAGTGTTGAGTTGACCTAAACCGTTCCAAGAGAGTACT
>NC_140180.1:92189595-92244595 GCF_963971535.1 Notolepis coatsorum
CGTGAATCGGTACTCGGTAGTACCGACATGATTCTGTCGGTAGTACCGCATTCGGTATCCATCCCTAATACCTATCATAGCTTTCACACTCATCAAATCAGTTTAGTGACCAATCGTATTACGGCGGGGGGCGTTGCCATCCTGGAGAACACCAGTCCCATTAGGTTAGAAAGGCTTTCCTATGGGGCTGAAGTGGATCAGGATGATGTCATGTTTCTTGGCTTCGACGTCGCCCCCCCTCAAGGGTTCAACGGATCTACGGCAAACCGTTCCAAGAGAGAAGCTCTCTACTCCGTAGCCTCATGTACTTAGGTGCTCCTTTTTGTCTTGGCAGCTCCCTCTGTACTGACACACTGTGCTGCTCCCGTCTCGTAAGATTTCCATCACTCCCCTCCTAAGCGTTGAGAATTTTCCATAATCATTATTATATTAAGAGGTTTTATGCAAAACAAGATCACCGTTTGACAAATGTAACATCTTCTCTGACAAAATGTCTGTTGGCACGAAAGCGAAACTCATTACGGAATATTTTATAGCACCGATACTCGACCGGCGGCTCCATGGGCCAAATCCAGCCGATGGCAACTTTTTTTAGTGCCGTGCGAGGACATTATCATACATATATTCAGTTAACATTTCCATAATTATTTGAACCCTCTGAAGATTAGTACATTATCGCAGTCTTTCAGAGGTTCTAGCAGGCTCGGTTTGAAAGCAAAGAGACTAGAGACCTTTAGGAATCTGTAGATAACAACCGTTTCATGGTTTACCAGGGAAGTGACACGATCTGTTCAGAAAATTCAATCAATGTTTTTACAAAAAAGAAAAAAGGCCAATTACAACTGAGTCCCCTGACCTCTCACCTCAAGAAATTGGACCTCAGGATTCTTAGCTTCATAGCCATTTCGGATTTAAGTTCGACGCAGTTCAGGGTCACAATCGGTTTTGTACAAAGATGGGACTTTCAAATTGTTCTTTATTATATTTCTGGTCTGGATATATCGGCTATATCTGTCAAGCTGAGAGTAGCCATTTACTGCCCTGGTTCATCTTTTGTCGGCATTAAACGACCACATAATAATCTCCTATTTGGAGGGGCAGGGCGACGAGGCAACACCTGGGCTGCCCCGGCACTGAGAGCCAGACACGTTCAGTGTTCTCCTCTTAATGTCCCGTCGCTTTCCTCCACATCTCTATCACCTTGGATGCCCTCTTTTATAACCGCACCCTATGCCTTTTCTTCTTTTCGCTGCAGGACTGGGACCCTCTGAAGTATTTTAATTACTTTTTTTATGGTGTACATTCGAAAGCTTTTAACACTTGGCCATTAAAAATGCATCGAAATCTATGATAATATAAACAAAAACAACAAAATTCCTTTGCAAGTCTGCCCCTGTGACTCCATATGGGGATTTAATATTTTTCCGCATATATATTGAATATCTTTTTTTGAATAAAAAAAACGTAATTCAATTGATTAGATACATTTCAATACTCTGTTGATTTCCGAGGATTTTCATCAAATAAATAAAAGATCCAGTATTCTGTGCATGCAACAGTCATAGAGGAGAGTCGTGTCCTTAGCCGGTGAACTTAATTAAATACTTTTCAATACTTTACTTTGTTGATTTCCGAGGATTTTCATCAAATAAATAAAATATCCAGTATTTCACGCATGCAACAGTCATGGAGGAGAGTCGTGTCCTTAGCCGGTGAACCCGGCGCTCTCGGAAGCCTCGGCACAAGCATTTACGCATACAATCAACGCCTTGCCTTTCAATTCCATTCGGTGTGGCTCCCCTTGTGTGCGAGAGGCATGTTCTCCCATATGTTATGTGAATTATTCGCCTAGCGTTATGCTTTGCCTCAGCTTGTAACATGCGATGGCATTCCATTGCAAGTCTGTCCCTGTGACTCCATATGGGGATTTAATATTTTTCCGCTGATGTGCGGGCCCGCTCCTCTCTATAAACGCTTGAATGGCATTCTCCGAAGCCGCGGCTCCTTGAATAATGTGTGCTTAGGCTATAGCCTACTTTTATGACCAGCGGCTTTTGACGAGGCTATCCCCACACACTCCACGGAGCCCATGTGCCTAGAAGGGCGGCGGATGCTTTCATGATATGAGGAGCGAGAAAGGGGGACGCAGACAAAGACACACACACACACACACACACACACACACACACACACACACACACACACACACACACACACACACACACACACACACACACACACACACACACACACACAGAGGGGTGGGGTTGTGGGAGAGTGAGTGGAGAGAGACAGAGAAAAGGGAGAGAGGGAGACAGCGCAAGGTGTCAGAGAGAGAGATAGAGATACAAAGGAGAGAGAGACACTTAGAGATGGGGAGAAAGAGAGAGAGCAATGAAAAACCAAAGCCAACGTAACTGTGCTTGATGGTTATAGGTATAAATGATCATATATAGTTATAGTTATAGTGGTCTGTGTAATGTGCTTGATGGTTATAGGTATAAATGATCATATATAGATATAGTGGTTATAGGTATAAATGATCATATATAGTTACAGTGGTCTGTGTAACATACTTGGTGGTTAGAGGTATAAATGATCATATATAGATATAGTGGTTAGAGGTATAAATGATCATATATACTGTATAGTGGTCTGTGACATGTGCTTGGTGGCTATAGGTATAAATGATCATATATAGATATAGTGGTTAGAGGTATAAATGATCATATACATATATATATATATGTATAGTGGTCTGTGTAATGTGCTTGGTGGTCATAGTATAAATGCTCAGAACTCTAGTTTGTTTTATAACTTTCTTTCTTTGTGAAATCATGAATAAGACATATTTAGTTAAAGTCATGAACATATACATTACAAATATGCCTGGCGTCGGAGTGTTGGTGCATAGCGTGGGTAAAGAATGACCCCTGTTCATTGGTTAGGTGTAACCCATCTATCTATTCATCATCACACACACACAATACAATTGAGCTCATATGATCAACAAGAATATCAGCTTTCCTGATATGTGGTCTCTCTCTAACATCATCCCAGTGCCTAAGTCCGGAGATCTCCCGAAGCCAGACAACTACCGTGGCATAAGTCTGACATGTGTCATTGCAAAGATGTACAATCGCATGATACTAAACCGGATAAGGAATGCCATTGACCCCCACCTCAGGGAGAACCAAAATGGTTTCCGAGAGAAGAGGACCACTGTGGCCCAGATCTTGGCCTTGAGAAGAATCATCGAGGAGGTGAAGAAGAACAACCTGACAGCGGTACTGTGCTTTATCGACTTCAAAAAGGCTTTTGACTCAATACACAGAGCCGTGATGATGAGGATACTCAAGGCCTACGGAGTCCCTCCCAATCTACTCCGGGCCATAGGGACCATGCACATGGGTACAAGGGCCAAGGTGGTAACCCCAGACTGCAACAGTGAAGAATTTGACATCCTGGCTGGAGTGATGCAAGGGGAAACCCTTGCCCCCTTCCTTTTCGTCATAGTCCTCGACTATGCGCTCAGGAAGGCCATCAATGGACGGGAGCAGGAACTTGGTCTCACAATAACCCCAAGGAGATCGAGACGACACAGTAGTCCTAACAGACCTTGACTACGCGGACGACATCAGCCTGCTCTCTGACCACGTGGAGCAGGCACAGGAACTCCTGTGCAGAGTGGAGACTGAGTGCGCCAAGGTTGGCCTTAGGCTAAATGCCAAGAAAACCGAGGTCATAATGTATAACATCCTCCCGGATCATCCACCTCTAAGGACAACAGGAGGCTCTGCTCTAAAGGAAGTCGGTGATTTCAAATACCTGGGCTCGTGGGTCAACTCGTCCGAGCAAGACCTTAAAGGGAGGAAGGCGCTTGCGTGCAGGGCTCTGAACGGCATGACCAGTGTGTGGAAATCCAACCTCCCCCGTCAAATCAAGCTCAACTTCTTTCATGCAACAGTTGAGTCTGTCCTTTTGTATGTCAGTGAATGCTGGACCTTGAAGCCCACCCTGCAGAAGTCCTTGGATGGGTGCTACACCAGAATGATGCGTGTGGTGCTCAACATCAACAGGGATGAGCATGTCACTAATGCAAACTTGTATGGGGGGGTGCTAAGGGTGAGCGAGAAAGTGGCAGTCAGGAGAATGAGGCTGGCAGGTCACTGCCAGAGACATCATGAGATGCCAACCAGCAAACTTGTGCTGTGGGAACCAACACACGGGCATCGATCACGAGGACGTCCCACGTTAACCTACGTGGACGTACTCAGGAGAGATGCGGGAACAGAATGCACCGGCGAGCTAGCCAGATGCATGGAGGATCGGGATGACTGGAAGCACCGATGGAGGGCCCGTCCGAGGACGACCTAGATAGATGGCATACCCAATCTATGCAATGCCATGCATTCCAATTTATGTTTAGGGAC
This sequence comes from Notolepis coatsorum, assembly GCF_963971535.1. Taxonomy (NCBI): domain Eukaryota; kingdom Metazoa; phylum Chordata; class Actinopteri; order Aulopiformes; family Paralepididae; genus Notolepis; species Notolepis coatsorum. The sequence goes on from NC_140180.1 coordinate 92,194,029, forward strand.
CTCAGTGTGCGGAAATTTGGCAAATACACCATTTCTAGAATAGGCGTGGTATACTGTTACGAGTATACTGTATACTGCATGCAAAAACCTTCTCCAAAACTGCATGGGATGAGCACAAAGTGGGCATGTCTGTAATGGGAGGATTTGTGGGAACCTATAGAACCCATTTTCATTCAGATATATTGAGAATATGGGGCCTCTTTGAAAATGACCATGCCTGTTTTTCCCTCCAAAATGTAGCCTGATGATGACTTTTCCATTGAGAATACATACGGGTCATTTTGACCCATGCTATGCATTCTAGGTATATATATATATATAGATATAAAAACATTTATGCAAAAATTATCTAAAAATAACATAATAAATGTGTGTTTGTGACATTACAAAACGAATTAGTTGAGGAATGAATTCAATATTGAGTAACAAATCAAACACAATAATTTGCCCTGGGTCAGTTTTGATCCATGCTATGCATCTGAGGGTTAAATAGATGAAATACAAATACAAATAAATTGCCTGGTTTATAACCTATTGAAGGATGTCTATGTTTTTCAAGGTGTATATATTGTATATATATCAGTGGATGACAGCATCTACTCATAGTCATCTCAGAGGAGGAGGATAACAGTCAGAGAGTGTGTTGCAGCAGACTAACACAGCTGTGCTGTTTAACATCAACAGCTGATAGCCACAGCATCAAGGTCAGTGTCTACAGCAGCGCTGGCGTCACATAGCAGTGTAACCACAGATGGGGGATAATATTAACATTGCCGTTGCTCTCGGCGTTGCTACCGGCTTGGCCGGCCGTCATACTAACACAATTGGCAGTGTTAGAGGGTGGGAAAGCCGGTGGGTGGGGATTGGACGCTGTGGACAGCGACTCCTACAGGTTGGTTGGGTGACGCCGGTGCGGCGGAAACAGGAAGTATCGGGGGCAGCGTGAGCCTTCCACGCGTTACTCCTCGCCACTGAGAGATCGAGCTGCTGTGGTGAAAAGATGCGACAGGCTGCCTCCTCGTGTACCGGAGGGGACACATGATGCAAGGCTTCTATCCTCACTACAGCCGACCAGTGGGAGGCATAGTCTAGCAATGTTCAAGACAGGGGAGGGACGAATTGGAAACACGAAATTGGGATGGGAGAAAAAATAGAAAACGGGGAGAAAAAGTGGATAAAAAAAAAAACATTGCCGTTGCTATAGTGATCTGGGTCAAATAGCTGTGGTCAAAGACAGCGCGTCACATAGTAACGAGGAGAGGGGCGGGCCTGTCGTTGCTATGGCGATAATAATATAATGTGAGTTCTTCCGGGTGTAAGTTGGACTGAGCTACGACACACAGAGGAGAAGCGTTGATCAGAGACTTTGAAACGGCTCCCTCCCCTCGCAAAGGGGGGGGGGGGGGGCAGCAATGGAGAAGATGACACATCATCACTAGCAGATATGGTGGTTGGCTCCGACAAGGCCCAGAACCATCGGACTAATGACAGGAGACGGAGAGAAGAGAATTAAGACTGAACAATGACAATACAGAACTGGTTTACATCTGATGACGAGACTATGTTTATAAGAATAAACATGAGGATCTAAGGAAAGAGATCAAGTTGCAGTGTCGTTTCTTATGACTATGGATGTACTATCAGGGGTTGCAAGAAAAACACAATGCACAACAGAGAGAGAGACGAAGGAGATGATGAGATAAGATTGGCTGATTGCCAGAATCCAACACTATGGAGCACAGAACCACATTAAAGGACATAATCTGGGTCTAAACAATGCAGCATAGAAACAAACACACATAGATCACCCCCCACATTTTATATGTATTTTTGTACTTATGTGTAATGAATATCAGATAATAATTTGTCAAATATTTATATTATTAAAGGTAGAATGATGATAATGATGATAAACTTAGCAAAGCACTTCACTGGAAAACAATACAAGCAAGAGATAATACTGATAAACATGTAAATGTGATACATACAGGAAATAAACACATTAAATAAAGTGAAAACAGACCAAGCTAATCGTATGCAGAGAGAGCTTGTACAGGGATAAGTAGATGGGGCCTAGAATGTAGCCCTGTGGGTCCTCACAGCTGAGGATGAGGATGAATTACTTATTGCAACAGAATAGATTCTTCCTCGGGTAGCACCTGAGCCAATTCTTTGATGTGTTTGAGATAGCAGTCCAGTGCTTGAGGTGGTTACAGAGCCGTATATTAATGTTTCATACCATAACATTGAGTAGCTATAGGGAACAGTTTCCCTACTAAGAAATACAAATCCATACAGTCAATAATGTCGGTGTGTATATATTCTATGCTATGTGCTGGACTAGCCGGGACTGTGTTGGCCAGCCTGTGGTTCGTATTGAACACAGCGTAGAAATCCCGTTATTAAGAGCAAATTCCAAACCCCACTTTACAAAGAGGGTCTCTTCAAATGAGGACAAATGTACACACCTTTTTGTTGACATCTTTCTTCGTTGGTACCCCCTGGTCACTATTCCATCTCTCTCTTTGCCCCCCTCCCCCTCTCTCTCCCTCCCTCACTCTGTGTTTTCTGTTGATTGTATTCTGGCTGTTATGGATGAGAGGACAAGCGTTGGTGACAGACTCCCTGGAATCTTGCTTCTGGCCTCAAAAGGTTTAATCACAAGACGTCTGCCTCTAACAAATATGTGGCAGCTGCATTCCTTGGGAAACGAGCATACCTCAAGAAGCAATATCCCACTACAAAATCCCTACAAGGGTTCAATAGTGAGAGATATGGGGTTTGTTAAGTGTCTCTGTGGTAGATAAATGGCCGTGGGAATGAATTCGGACAAAACATTTTGCATATTCAGGCACCACAGCAATGGATTTAAATGCTTTAAACCTTGCATTGTTTGTGGGTTAAATTGAACATATGGCTGCGTTTTAATGCTTTCTTTGACACCAGGATTCCCCATTGTTCAGGTAATGTTAGTCAACAGAATTTCAATTGCTCTGTGTCCCCCACTTCTTCTAGCATGGTTAGTGTAGGAGAAAACACAAGACAAATGTCAATCAAAATATAATTAAAACAGGAGTACAGTGGGTTGAGATTTGAATAAATGATGTCCAGACAAAATGTTCCAATTTGACCAAACTTTATTATAATCTTTTACAATTACAAAAGTTCCATATGCATCAGGGGACAATAATTCAATGTCTTTGGCGGTCTGCCAGCTTATATATCAAACGGGTACATATTTGACCAGGATGACAGTTGTTACCTTATAAGGAAATTCCTTTTGGTTTTAGCTTCCTGTGGTTCTGGTGTGTGTCGAAGTGTGAAATGAAAGTGTGGGGAATGGTATGTTGAGCATGTGTTTAGGAAGTCCTATATGTCTATGTGCATGAGAGAGTGCACGTGGAATGATTTATTGTTTTCTTCCAAGTACTCCAAACCAAGTGACTAACGTTAGCTTGTGTGTGAGAGAGTGCATAATGTGCCTTTGAGTGATGTGTATGAGAAATAGAGTGTAGGCATATAATTAATTACATTAGTTAAATTGCATAAATGTATTAATCATGACAAAATATTTGATTAATTACATTTCATATACATAGACAAAACATCCATCTTTTCATTAGCTCGAAGATTACAAGTGCAAAAATAATCAAAAGAAACCATAAAGAAAATAAATACTGGTGTTTTTATTTTTTTTAGATTAACTGAAAGGACTCTCAGGGCAAGGACTCAGTTGTGAGTTGGTGAGAGAACGCTATGCGGTTGCAATGTGCGCTCATTCCACGTCTTAAATCAGAATAGATCCAGCTTTCCCGTGATTAATAGAAAGAAGATTGTTGAAGCTGTTTTCCTATCAACGTTGGACCATGGTGATTTATAGGCATGCTGAGGCTTTAGCTCTTAAACTGTTGGACTCAGTATATTATTCTTCCCTCAGATGTATTACCGGTGACAGGTATGATACCCACCACTGTGTCCTTTATGAAAAGGTTGGATGGTTGGAGGTTGGAGGCATAACCATCGTTGGTATTTGTTTATTTTTAAAGCCCTTTATACTAGGAAACTAGTTAATTATATATTCAGCTTTTTCCTTTGATGCTTCCAACACCTATGCCCTCCGACTGACTCTGAGGCTGAAGGTTATTCCTTCTCTTGCTGCGTTGCTTTCTCTCGCGTGGTGATCTACAGTACGACCACCGCGTGGCGACTTGTAACTGTCTTAGCAGATTCTTTCATGTTTATTCTTGTTTATTTTGCCTATATGTATGACATTGCTGATAAACTCCCAACTTGTTTTGTAAGCTTGTCGTTTGTTGCAAACGAGGGTAACCTCGGTGTCTTACCATTTGAAATAAAGGTTTGAAATGAGAAATGAAATGAAATTCACGAATGCAGCAGCTAATAGACCTGAATGTTAGGCAGGGACTACAGATGGAAATGAGCTAATTAGCTCAAATCTGGCACATTTACATTGATGTGGAAACTGAAGATGTTCATTAATGCAGGGGTTCCCAAAGTGGGGGTCGCGACCCCTAGACGCCAGATGATTAAAAAAAGATAAATAAAAAAAGATAAAAAAAAAAAAAAAAAAAAAAAAAAAATTATGCAGTCATGTCATCACAAACACTGGCATTTAAAGGGTACAAATAAAACAATTCCTGCACCAGAATGCAGGAAATGAAGTCTTGGGGGACCCCCCGCTTAAAAAGTGGCCTGACTGGGGCTATATTTCGCATTATATTTCCTGGCCTGAATGATTTCCCCAGTCTGGCCCTGGTTAAAAGCCTCCAATGTTATTAGTGTGTGTGCGTTTGAACGTTTGCATGTTTCAACCATACATTTCCAGTTATAAAAAAAATAAAAATTAAAAAAATCTATAATAAAAAAAAAGAATTATATATTTTTTTATACCTCCTATAATAGTGGGCTCTCTGACACTGTTATTTAGGGGGTTGCGGCCTGAAAACTTTGGGAACCCCTGCATTAATGTGCTCTGTCCCTGGGTAAAAAATAAATGAACAAACTAGACCTTTTCGCTGTATTTATAAAAAAAATTGCATTTTTACAGCTTTTTCTTTCGGGGATAGGACAGGCAGAGGAAAGTTAGGAGAAGATTTGGGGAGGACATGCAGCATAGTTCCCCGGGCCGGATTCGAACCCCGGACGCTGTGATTATAGTGCGAGCGCACTTATGTGGTGCCCTCCTGTTTGCTGTATACAAACATACCGTGTTTGAGCCAATCAGTAATGCCAGCTGAGTCACGTGACTAAGTTGCCCCATACCTGCGCGAGCTGCTGCTAAAAAAGTACGATGGCGCTCTATGGAGAAACCGTGACCCTGACTAAAAGTAGTTTCAAACGAAAACATCTGAAGACGGAAGTTAACCAGCTATTTGCAAAATCTCAAGGTGATTTCAGGGAAAAGAATATTCCTTAGTGAGTTTGATCATAATCTTCAGCTGGTCACTGCTCAGGCAGATATCCTAGACGGTTTGTATTACCAGATTGATAGGCTGTTGCAGTAGCTCTGTTTCGTTTTCTCTCTCTCTCTCTCTCTTTTTGTTATCCTGATGTTATAGTGGAGTAGCCTAGTCAGTGCCGTGCACAGATAGGGCTGGAGGGGGGCTTGAGCCCCTGCCCCTTTAGCCCCAAGTGCCCTTCCAAAAAATGTAATATATATATTTCTAGTATATACTACTTTTTTCAAATATGAAGATGGAAATGTATACTACTATCCATGCCCCTGAGCCTAGCCCTAGTCCTATATAAGTTATAACTGATGAGAAACGTTGCCCAGTAAGCTGGTCAATAATGTCTTGGTGTATTTATGTTGTATGTCATGTACTGCAGTGGTTCCCCAAGTGGGGGTTGCGAGATTATTTCCAGAATGTATTGATTTCATAATTCTTTAAAAAAAAGTATTTTGTATGCAGTCAGGCCACTGAACTTAGAAGCATGCCAGGCCAGTGTTTATAGTTAGATAACCTAGGTGGGGAACAACCAGGAGATCACTGCAACAGAGGGTAACGCAGTCTAAACTCACACAAGTTGGAGAACTATCTCTCTCTCTCACTCACTCACTCACTCACTCACTCACTCACTCACTCACTCACTCACTCACTCACTCACTCACTCACTCACTCACTCACTCACTCACTCACTCACTCACCCACCCACCCACCCACCCACCCACCCACCCACCCACCCACCCACCCACCCACTCACTCACTCACTCACTCACTCACTCACTCACTCACTCACTCACTCACTCACTCACTCACTCACTCACTCACTCACTCACTCACTCACTCACTCACTCACTCACTCTCTCCCTCTCTCCCTCTTTTTTAACAATAATTTGTGATGCCATCACAAACACTGCCATTTAAATGGTAAAAATAAAAAATTGGCCTGAATGATTTCCACAGTCCGGCCCTGGTTAAAAGCCTCCAATGCTTACTAGTGTGTGTGCGTTTGAACGTTTGCATGTTTCAACCATACATTTACATTTATATTAGGGATGTCCCGATCCGATCACGTGATATATATATTTTTTTTTTACTATTTTTTTTTTTTAACAAACATGACCATGTTCACGTCTTAAACTCATACTGAGGCCTTAGTTTTGGTTTTAAATTGCATATCATCATTAATTTATTTATTGTCACACAGAGCAGAAGAATTTTGCCAAAACAAACCAATAGTATCCAGCTGCAGAATGGCAGACCAGCCAAACTCTCAGACCCAAATAAAAAAATTATTTTTTTATCCCAATTTCTCACATTACATTCACCCTGAATGTTGACGTTATCCAGGTGAAAAGTTAACTTCATTCAAGCGAGGCATTGCAATCCTTGACATAAATCATTTGATGTATAATTAAATCAAAGGAAATGCGTTTGGGTCTGAGAGTGTGGCTGGTGATAATGTAATGTGATGCACAATTATCTATGGTAGGCTACAATAACAAGTCTGAGGAAGAGCCTTGCTGCTGTAAACGTCACTCACTGCATTAAAAGCCCTTTAAAGGGAGCCATTTGGTGTCCAGGTCTACTAATCTTAAGGCATTTTTTTCATCCAGCACTCATACTATTGGGTATTGGAGATATGCGTGTCTTTTTCATTCTTTATTTTAGGCTACAATAACATCTTCATTCAGCTGAATTTGACTTGGAGCAGTTCACTCTCCAGGCCTGTACAGGTAGCATATTCCCATAATTGCTGGTCATTACGCTCATAGATCACCATGGCGACTTCAAGTGAAATGACACATTGATGATACATTACGTGGCAACATGACCGTTACCATCCAAGTGATGACGGACAGGGAGAAACCTGTCGGAGCGACGCTCTCTAAAGGCCCTCCCATAGTCGAGCAGACTGTACACAGAGCAGACTCCGCGGAGGTCCGCGCGGACTCTTTGAGCTTTTGATCTCAGCGGACGTCCGCACGTCAGAAAATAGGAGCTTCGCACTTTGCACTCTGCTGTGGGTCTGCTTTGACTCCCTTTGACCTCCGCGGAGTTGCTCTGTGTACAGTCTGCTTGACTATGGGAGGGCCTTAAGGAAAGAGACATTCCGGGGGGGGGGGGGGGGGGGGGGGGACTGGCTCAATTGCATGAGCTTTAGTGATTTATATAATACACTGTACTTATAATATCTCTGCCTACTTATTGCACGATCCTCCATCCAATGCAAATATTTTATTAAATTACATTTATTTATAAGGTTGCCCTCATTTGCAAATGTGTCGAGATTACAAGTCATTCAAGATAAATAATTAAAACAGATGAATATAAAGGTAAGATTTTTTTGTATATATATATCAATGAGAGGAGTGATCATTGACCCAAGGACATGCACATAGTGCTTATCCAAGCCCTTCAGTGAATACCATACGTTATTCGCAGCCTTAACATGCCTCATCTGCTCCAGAAAGGATCCGCAAAGAGCTTTGTGAATCTAACCCTGACGAATCAGATCGACTTCCTCAAAATGTGGACTGTCCCTTTACGTATACATACAGCACTCATGTTTGTTTGTGCCCCCCCCCCCCCCCCTCTCCTCATTTGTTTTCCAGAATATCAAATACCCCATCAACCTGCCGAAAGTTGGGAGACTCAAGGACTACCCGCTCTTCTTCGGAACGGCCATCTTCGCCTTCGAGGGGATTGGAGTGGTGAGTTGCACACGGACGCGCTTTAACTGCCTAGCTGCGTTATATTCAGACGGCATCGGATGTGAAGTAGAAACGCCAAGTGTGACTTAAACCTGCAGGTGTAAAGGCCATTATTGAAGATGCACATTGATGATGCCCTCTTTCCATCAATCACTATCAATAACTACGACTAATGTTAGTTCCAAGGCAGCTCGCTAGAGAGAAACTACAATTCACAAGTAATCTGAGCAATCAAAACAGCCACACACACACACAGACGCACACACACGCACACTACCAGGTTGGACCTGGGATAAAATACTGGGACGGGCACAAGAACAGTCACCTGGTGTTATAATTATTCTGTCAGCCTCTTGGTAAACGAGGGTCATTATATTAGTCCACCTGTCCGGTGCAAAGACATTATATTAAATATATTAAACTCACTCTCCGACTTAGTTGGCTACGTCTTTAATTGTTTTCCCATTGATCCTCTGATCCTTATTTTATAGGTTAATACACTACTGGGATATTTTCTGACTAAATGTGGCCTATTGTGCAGCCTGCCTTCATCTAAATATAGGCCTATAGTAATAATAATGATAAAAAAAATAGAATTATAAAAAAGAATCATCCAAACCTCAAATTGAGATTCAAAGGACTACCGAACACGTTCCTAACCGTTGAGACGGTTCGGGGGCTGTCCCTGGCTCCTGGTATTATTCCCATCTCAAAGCGACGTCCCCGGCCCGCCCTGCCACATATGAATAAATGCCCCCATTATAACTCCCCAGCTGTGCAGAGCCCCTCAGTGGGAGACTCCAGAGCGGCGTCCCTCCCGCTACGTCTGAAATGAGGCGGCTATTAGGAAAACATTGCCTCAGGACCGCAGCGGTAGATCAGACGGAGGAGCGGCCTTCTTCTTCTCCCTCTTTGGCGTCATCTCTAGACGGCACAACAAGCGGTCATCCTGACCCCCCCCCCAACCAAACGCCTTCAATTCAATTTCAATTTCATCAGCCGGGCCGACGGGAGCACCGGCGACGGAACCGGAGAAACCCGGCGGCTCTCGCTGCATAACTGTGGCGGCGATGTGCAAGACGGGAGTACGGGAGCGGGAGAGACTGGAGTACGGGAACGGGAGAGACAGGAGCGGGAGAGACTGGAGTACGGGAACGGGAGAGACGGGAGCGGGAGAGACTGGAGTACGGGAACGGGAGAGACGGGAGCGGGAGAGACTGGAGTACGGGAACGGGAGAGACGGGAGCGGGAGAGACTGGAGTACGGGAACGGGAGAGACGGGAGCGGGAGAGACTGGAGTACGGGAACGGGAGAGACGGGAGCGGGAGAGACTGGAGTACGGGAGCGGGAGAGACTGGAGTACGGGAACGGGAGAGACGGGAGCGGGAGAGACTGGAGTACGGGAACGGGAGAGACGGGAGCGGGAGAGACTGGAGTACGGGAACGGGAGAGACGGGAGCGGGAGAGACAGGAGTGCGTGACACAGGAGTGCGTGAGACAGGAGTGCGTGAGACAGGAGTGCGTGACACAGGAGTGCATGAGACAGGAGTGTGCGAGACAGGAGTGCGTGAGACAGGAGTGCGTGAGACAGGAGTGCGTGAGACAGGAGTGTGCGAGACAGGAGTGTGTGAGACGGGAGCGCGTGAGACAGGAGTGCGTGAGACAGGAGTGCGTGAGACAGGAGTGCGTGAGACAGGAGTGTGCGAGACAGGAGTGTGTGAGACGGGAGCGCGTGAGACAGGAGTGCGTGAGACATGAGTGTGCGAGACGGGAGCGCGTGAGACAGGAGTGCGTGAGACAGGAGTGCGTGAGACAGGAGCGTGCGAGACGGGAGTGTGCGAGACAGGAGTGCGTGAGACGGGAGTGTGCGAGACAGGAGTGTGCGAGACAGGAGTGCGTGAGACAGGAGTGCGTGAGACAGGAGTGCGTGAGACGGGAGTGTGCGAGACAGGAGTGTGCGAGACAGGAGTGCGTGAGACAGGAGTGCGTGAGACAGGAGTGCGTGAGACAGGAGTGTGCGAGACGGGAGCGCGTGAGACAGGAGTGCGTGAGACAGGAGTGCGTGAGACAGGAGTGCGTGAGACAGGAGTGCGCGAGACAGGAGTGCGTGAGACAGGAGTGCGTGAGACAGGAGTGCGCGAGACAGGAGTGCGTGAGACGGGAGCGCGTGAGACAGGAGTGCGTGAGACAGGAGTGCGTGAGACAGGAGTGCGTGAGACAGGAGTGTGCGAGACGGGAGCGCGCGAGATGGAAGTGCGTGAGACAGGAGTGTGCGAGACGGGAGCGCGGGAGATGGAAGTGCGTGAGACAGGAGTGCGCGAGACGTGAGCTGGAGAGGCGGGAGCGTGAGACCGAAGCCGGCGGTGGTTATTTCGTGTGACATAAATACATTAATAAATCTTGTAATAAATCGGATAATAACATGATTCAGTAAGAAGAGTCTGGGTTGGTAGGAATTTGAAATTAAGCTTTTATCTTCACAACACGACAGATTAAAAGAGAGACGGTGGCAGCGACTCCAGTAGGGATGGTGCTCATTAATGGGGTATAGTGAACCCAGTGAATAGCTGTGGGAGAGGAAACACCCCCTACTGTGGCTCAGGGTTGGCTATACCTCAGACAGCGACAGTTGTGATTGGCAGATCAAGTGAAGAGGGCGGGGTTTGACATAGGTCCATTGGAGCGTTGGCACTGGTGGGGGTGGAGTACAAAACGGGATTGGTTCCCGAGAAGGCATTGAGTCTAGCTGTGTCACTGCTTAGGATGAGCCAATTGTGTAATTGGACGGTATGCGGTGTCAAAGACCAACGTGTTGAAATATTCTCCAGAGTTTAAACTGATTGGATAATGAGTTGTGACACAAAGACCAATGAGCTGAAATGCTCTTCACCAAGTTTAAACTGATTGGCTAATGAGTTGTGGCACAAAGACCAATGAGCTGAAATGCTCTCCACCAAGTTTAAACTGATTGGATAATGAGTTATGACACAAAGACCAATGAGCTGAATTATTATCCACCGAGTTTATACTGAATGGATAATGAGTTGTCATGCAATGTATTTCATTTGTTCCTTCATTCGAGGGTTAAGAGTTAAGAAATAGAATAGAATAGAATAGCAGTACTTTATTGATCCAGAGGGAAATTCAGCACCACAGATCGCTCACAATCAACATTTAGTTAGTCAAAAATAAGAATAGGAATGAGAATAAGAATAAAATAAAAAGAATCCCTATGAAATAAAAGAGCTTTCAGGACACAATAACTCGACCCCTGCCATCTTTTTATTTTCAACGGCTTGCGCCACGCAGCCATGGCTTTACCCGCGCGGAGTCAAAACAGCGTGCCGCTCGGCGAGCTTGCCGTTTAGCCTAGCTGATGTGACGCCGGGTGTCCAAGAGAAAGGAGAGGCGGCCGGTGACGCGTGGAAGACGAGCCGATAGTGTGGCAGACGGTACCGGGAGGGAGCGCGCCAGACTGGACAAACACTGTTCCAACCCAGCGGACATGCCGGGCGCAATGAAACAATGCAATGAAGATGGAAGGTCCATGATCCATGATCCAATCGCAAATAATAAAAGGCCTAGCGGTACACGATACATACATACAAGTTGTATTTTGCGGCTGTAATATTTGTAGACACTGGAGTAAAACAGACCTACATTTTTATTTTATTTCTTTTTTTATTTATGTATTTATTTTTAAAACACCTATATTTAGAAATGGCATCTTTTCCACATCACACATACACATCAAACTCTTTCAGAATAAATGTGAATATAATCAAATTGTATGGTCAAAAAGATTCTGGATTTGGCCTTTAACTGTTGTTATCTATCTATAAACTTGTTTGCCTATTTTGCTCTCTCCCTAGGCGACTTACCCAAACATAATAGGTTCGACCTCATTCCACCCACTCCACCCTCGCCCTATCCACTCGACCTCCGTTTGCACGTTCACATGCAGGGTTTGCCGTGCTCAAGGGCACAGTAGGGAATGATTAGTGGACGATCGAAGCATCCAACAGCGAGTGTGCCTTCACCCCTTAACCTCTTAAGCCCTGATCGGCCCAGTTCACATCACAAATGGATCAATACAGTCCGTATTAAGTGATGTTGTGTTTCTTTTTCAAATGTAGCCAAGAGTAAAGACCCTAACCCTAACAGCTGTCAAAGTGTATATTTTCAGCACTACGTTTGTTTAGCAATGGTTTTAAGTGTTATTAGCTAAATATGAGCTTGTAAAAAATATCTGCACATTGCATCGGAATTTTTTATTCACCGTCAAAGATGGAAATAATTATTTATATTTTCCTTTGGCTTATTACATTTTACTTGAGCATAGTAACAGACACAATATGACATAGATGTCCCTAGATACCAGGAACATGCAAAGTGAACAATCTTCCATTTATTGGGTATGTACTTTTAGGCAGATTTAACAGAACAGGTTAAACAGATAGCAAACAGATGGAATAAACAAATCCTACTATGTTAGTTCCCTGACTTAATAAGTAACTTAATAGTAAAATTAGGGATGCACCGAAATTCTTGGCCGAAAACCGATACCGAAAATAGGAAGCAGTTGGCCGAAAACCGAATGCCGAAAGGCCGAAAATGATTAATAGAAATATATATATATAATATATTTATTTTTGTTCAGCTACCTGATTATGACAAAAGACATGATTATGCCAAAACTTAACTTAAATAATATTAATAATCACTATTATGGGTCCATAAAACATTTATTCAGCACTTTTGAATGCATACATTAATTCCAGACTGACTGCAGAAAGATTGTACAATTTAAACATTTTCTCTTTGCATACAACAAAATGTGCATTAAAGAAAGTCAAGTGCATTTTCTTTTCTCTATAGGATAACTACAACAAAGTGCATTCAGAACAAAGCCAAGGTGCTTTAAAACTGCATAAAGATCTGCACACACGAGAGGGAGAATAGCTTATAGCAGACTTAATGATGTTACTGTAGTGGCTACAGTAAGCATTTTATATAAAAGTACTTGTATGACAACTAATAAAGAAACTTGAACTACTGTCATAATTCACGGCGTTCTAGCCTACATGGAAGGACTGTTGTATTTACTACATCTCCCGTGACTCTTAGCGGGGGATGACGTAGCTTAAGAGAGACTGGTGAAAGGAATGGAAGCGTTGTTAGCTAGCTTAACGCTAACGTTAGTTAAAAAGGTTTTTAACCGCGACGGGCATATACTGTAGTAATGGCGAGGATATAAAGCATGTTAAAGACGCATTTATTGGACCCCAAGTCCCAAGAGGAGTTATCACAGGCTGCAGAACGCAGGACTGAAGAGCTCACGTTGCGCATGTAATGACTGAAGCCGCGTTTTGATTACATCATCACAACAACACGTTAGGTACGTTACGAACGTAACCCTGTTCTTTGACATTTGTGATATTTTTTCGGTGCTAAAACTAGGGATGTCCCAATCCGATCACGTGATCGGGATCGGGGCCGATCACGTGATTTTCCGAATATCGGGAAAAAAAAGAAGAAAAAAAATCGGGATTTTTTTTCCTTCTTTTTTTTTTGCTTTTTTTTTTTATTCAACAAACATGACCATGTTCACGTCTTAAACTCATACTGAGGCCTTAGTTTTGGTTTTTAATTGCATATCATCATTTATTTATTGTCACACAGAGCAGAAGAATTTTGCCAAAACAAACCAATAGTATCCAGCTGCAGAACGGCAGACCAGCCACACTCTCAGACCCAAACGCATTTCCTTTGATTTAATTATACATCAAATGATTTATGTCAAGGATTGCAATGCCTCGCTTGAATTAAGTTAACTTTTCACCTGGATAACGTCAACATTCAGGGTGAATGTAATGTGAGAAATTGGGATACAATTTTTTTTTTTTTATAAATATATATATATATATAATTTTTTTATCCGATCGGGAAAGATCGGTATCGGTAGATACTCAAAATCACATGATCGGGATCGGATCGGGAGCAAAAATTTGATCGGGACATCCCTAGCTAAAACCCTTTCGGCCGAAAGCCGAAAGTGCCCTTTTTAACCATTTTCGGCCGATAATTTTCGGTGGCCGAATATTCGGTGCATCCCTAAGTAAAATTATTCTTTGTCATGATGTGCATATAGGTAACATGGCAGACATTCGTAAAGCTGCTGAGACGTCATTTAGGTTTTTTTCTAGTCCACAATGCAACACGCACATAGCTCTCTTTTGTGGTCACAGGCAGCCTGCTGTAATGCGGATGCCTTCTAGCCACTACCCTTCTGTCTTTGGCAACACCATACCACTGCCCTAGCGTATTGGATCAAAACCATACCACTGCCCTAGCGCATTGTATCAACACCATACCACTGCCCTAGCGCATTGTATCAACACCATACCACTGCCCTAGCGCATTGGATCAAAACCATACCACTGTCCTAGCGTATTGTATCAAAACCATACCACTGCCCTAGCGCATTGGATCAAAACCATACCACTGTCCTTCTGTATTGTATCAAAACCATACCACTGTCCTAGCGCATTGGATCAAAACCATACCACTGCCCTAGCGCATTGGATCAAAACCATACCACTGTCCTAGCGCATTGGATCAAAACCATACCACTGCCCTTCTGTATTATATCAAAACCATACCACTGCCCTTCTGTATTGGATCAAAACCATACCACTGTCCTAGTGTATTATATCAAAACCATACCACTGTCCTAGTGTATTATATCAAAACCATACCACTGTCCTAGCGCATTGGATCAAAACCATACCACTGCCCTAGCGCATTGGATCAAAACCATACCACTGTCCTAGTGTATTATATCAAAACCATACCACTGCCCTACTGTATTATATCAAAACCATACCACTGCCCTAGCGCATTGGATCAAAACCATACCACTGTCCTAGTGTATTATATCAAAACCATACCACTGTCCTAGCGCATTGGATCAAAACCATACCACTGCCCTAGTGTATTATATCAACACCATACCACTGTCCTAGTGTATTATATCAACACCATACCACTGTCCTAGTGTATTATATCAAAACCATACCACTGTCCTAGCGTATTATATCAAAACCATACCACTGTCCTAGCGTATTGGATCAAAACCATACCACTGCCCTAGTGTATTATATCAACACCATACCACTGCCCTAGCGTATTGGATCAAAACCATACCACTGCCCTAGCGCATTGGATCAAAACCATACCACTGTCCTAGTGTATTATATCAAAACCATACCACTGCCCTAGTGTATTATATCAAAACCATACCACTGTCCTAGTGTATTATATCAACACCATACCACTGTCCTAGTGTATTATATCAACACCATACCACTGTCCTAGTGTATTATATCAAAACCATACCACTGCCCTAGCGTATTGTATCAAAACCATACCACTGTCCTAGCGCATTGGATCAAAACCATACCAGTGCCCTACTGTATTATATCAAAACCACACCACTGCCTTACTGTATTGCATTGATTGAGCATTGACTACTCTTTTTTTTTTTTTATATTTTTTTTATTATTGCAAAACAAAAAATTATTAAAAGTCAGTACTCAACACACAATGCATAATGAAACTTTCAGTAAAGGTGGTTATAATATATGCAAGTACAGAAACAGGATAAAACAAAAATAGTCTATAATAACATTTTAGCCGTATACAGTGTATATCCAGCGAAATTACAATTATATAAATGTTAGTATATAATATACCCCTAATACCTATTTTCTAAAACCCTACACACATATGCTCCAGCTCAAACCCCCCCCTCCCAGACCCCCTCTTGGATAGTACCTCCATTATCCCTCACTCCTAACCAGACACTACCATTATAAGCTAGCTTTTATTCTCTCCACCACTTCTAACCACATTGACATTTTGGATTCATTGAGCCCCAGAATTCTTGCTGTAGATATTTCTTGATATATCACATCAAGATATGTAAGAAACCACACTTTTCGGCACATTTTTTCCGGTTGAAACCAACGTGATGCGATCAGTTTTTTAGCTACTGTGATACCCGATAAAACCAATCTTTTTAGTTGTGGATTCACTGCAAACTCAAAAACATCATTCAATAGTAATACCGCGGGGTGTACAGGTATATTCCAAAATACGAGTGTTGATAATTGTTGGGACACATCTTTCCAGAATGCCTTAACTGGTGGGCAGTCCCAATACATGTGCATAAATGTTCCTTCGTCCCCATTGCATTGACTACTCATATTCATGTACTAAATCGAGGGAAACATACTAATCGTGTTATACTAATCAACTAACACTGTATATATAATAATTTAAAGTTTTGGTGATGTTTTGATCTATATCTATCTATCTTTATCTATACCTACCCACCTACCCACCTATCTATCTACCTACTTACCTAACGGAACGTAAACCAAATGCGTCCACATTTTTATAGGATTCTATCACATTTTCATAACAATAGCACCCTGCGCTGTTTTCATTGAGGTTTCTTACAAATTAACGATGCTCTTCTATGTTGTCCTTTATATGCCGATTATCATTAGAATCTTAAATTGTACCATATGTCCCCCTTTAGACAACATATGTAACGCTACCAGCGCACTTCTGTTAAGATAATTAGTTTACCATTCGCGGTCGCTATACCGAGGTCGCAGTAATAGTTTACCGCTGTTCAGATCACGTCGAAGAATATAGACACATCCCAGTGACCTGCGACCTGTTCTAACGCTCTTGGGAAATGCAGTGTTGTAGTTTTCAACATTTTCACCTTTTAATTTTAAACCAATGCTGCCATCTACTGACAACAGAAAGTGTTGTCTAATCGTCACCTTGAGAGCCACTTCCGTATACAGCGTCACCCCAAACCCATTCTAGAGATTCTCAGTTTTTACTGGGAGTGGGGCGCGGCTGTATTTGGTCCCAGACAATAAGAGTGGCTGCAATTGGTCACCGTGACGTTACCTAACTATCTATCTATCTATCTATCTATCTATCTATCTATCTATCTATCTATCTATCTATCTATCTATCTATCTATCTATCTATCTATCTATCTATCTATCTATCAACCTACATACCTACCTACCTACCTACCTACCTACCTACCTACCTACCTACCTACCTACCTACCTACCTACCTACCTACCTACCTACCTACCTACCTACCTACCTACCTACCTACCTACCTACCTACCTACCTACCTACCTACCTAACTATCTCCCTCTCTGCTCGTCAGGTCCTACCGCTGGAGAATAAGATGCAGCAGCCTCAGAGGTTCAGCGTGGTGTTGTACTCTGGTATGGGCATCGTCACCATCCTGTACATCAGCTTGGGGACCATCGGCTACATCTGCTTTGGAGAGCATATAGGAGCCAGCATCACTCTCAACCTGCCCAACTGCTGGTGAGCTGACACTGTATTGAGATCAATGACAGGAGATATATAGGTTAAAGGCAATACTAGTATGATTTCTACATCAATAGTATTGTCAATTCATTGTCCATACCTGGGCAGGATTACCACGGGAACATGACGAATCAGAAACATGGCGAGAATGAAAGATAATTTGACAAAACTGCGACGAGTCCGTTCAGAACCTCTGTTCTGTATTAATATCGTGTGCCACCGGGTCGGATCCACTTGAGTTCTGCTGAACGGCATTAAGGCACAAAGGAAACCTTTCCAAACCAAATTAGCTTCCATCAACAAAAATAACTCCACATTCACGGTCTGAAGGGAGTATTGACCCTCTCTTAACCCTTTCACTGCTGCACTACCAAGCGGTTAACCCTTTCACTGCGACAATACACAGAATGTTAACTCTTTCACTGCCACACTACATAAGGTTAACCCTTTACTATCACACTACCGACGGTAACCGGTGGCAGGAACAAACAGCAACGTCTCCTTTGCAACAGCAAGCGACGGGTTTTATGGGAAACGTAGCCTTCACTCTAATTTATGGTTGAACATCAAAGTGTCGCCGGAGGTGTTGCCATCAATTGGTGAACCTCATGTTGGTCCAGCTTTAGGTACTTTGAGTTGTCTCTCCATCTGTTGTTTTGTAATCAGACACATCTTGTAGCGCAGCTCCTTTATCTGCCTCTCTATAATGAGATCCTTGTCTGATGGCCTGAAGTCTTTCAAAGCCTCTCTCTCTCTCTCTCTCTGCTTCCGTCAAGTTATCCTACAATGAGGAGTTCCTTTGTTTACAAGTAGGGATATGAACGTTTTGGCCGATACCTCATATTAAGATTTCTGTTATGGCCAATAACTGATATTACCGATGTCAATATGATCTATATAAATAACGATTTATATGGAATACAATTTCTATGATAATCCAATTTTGTACATACCGAAACAATGTTAGCCCACAATCCTGTGCTGCGTCATTGTTACATGCAAGTGACGTCACCCAAACAAAAACACACACACACAATGGCAGCTAGGTAGAGAAATAACCATCAGATGCTCACAGCGGCCCAGGTTTGCTCATTGGACTGATGCAGTCAATAAATAAATCACTATCACCAGCCGATATACATTTGCCGATACATATCTGCCCAGTTTTGCTCATCGGACCGATACCGTTATGGTCACCAATATATATTATACTATAGGGATATAGCTGTATACAAACATACCGTGTCAGCAATACCAACTGAGTCACGTGACTAAGCTGCCCCCTACCTGCGCAAGCTGCTGCGCTAAAAAAGTACGACGGGGCTCTATGGAGAAACCATGACACTCCCCTGACTAAAAGTAGTTTCAAACGAAAACGGCTTGATGTAATTTTGCCAAATCAGCACTGCTGTGAGTGTGAGTCTTTCACCTTTTACACATCTAGCTTTGGCACGGATTGATTGTTTTTAGATCCCTAGCATGGCTAACAAATGCAAATATATTGTAGTCTGCCCCGTTGTTCTGACCAGGATTACGTTCCTTTTGCCCCCTTGATGCGCGCGTGCCACACACTGAGTCTGACGTGGACAGGGAACAGGTCTATAAATCCTTTCGATGTCTTCTGAGAGTCGACACGTCTGCAAGATGTGTCAATGCCAACTGGCTTTAGAGTCAGGACATTATTGTGGACAGCAAGGAAGCTGTGGAGGAAGAGACGTGCCGGTGTGTGCTTTCTACCGGCAGCACCACAATCAATCTGCCCACGTCCATGTATTACACAGTCACAGTCGTTAGGAGCAGGTTTCAGCCGAGACTCGTTAAATAAAAGGTAATCAGCGATTCAATCAAAATGAAATCTAATCTCACCCTGGCCATTATTGTAGAAATTAAGAAAGTTAATGTCTACAATGGACTGCTATTATACAGTGCCTCACATTCACCCATTCACACACCGACGGCGGAGGCAACCAATGCGAGGTGACAACTGTCTCATTGGGTGCAGTTAGGGCTTATGTGTCTTGCTCAAGGGGGCACGCTGTTGGAAGGAACCGTAATCGAACCGGGAACCTGATTACCAGATGACTGCTCTACCTCCTGAGCCACTGTCACCCCTATAATGACCAGAGTAAATAATACTGTATCTGCTGTAGAACAACCCTGAGATGGCCTCAGCAACATGCCACCTGCCCCAAGATGAACATTATGTTAATGTGTCTTCTTGTTATTATAGCCGTTTAGAGTGAAAGGTCCATCACCACGCTCGGCCCGGGAGCCACGCGTCGTCTCGTCAAAACACACCCCACTCTGTGATCGTCGAGGGGGGAGGACACACTGGCTCAGCCGGCCCCGTCTGGAGGCGCTCGAGATGGCAGAGAATAGCGGGAGGATCGATAGTCTTAATCAGCCGCAGCCCCGTCGGAGAGTTCTACCGATACCGGCGAGTTGCTCTTAAAAGACAATAAAATACACGGGGAAATACACTTTGCCCACCGACCCTAATAAGTGTCCACGCGAGTAACTTCCATCTTCCAACTCCCAGCACAGAATGACACGTGGAGGCTCAGCCATAAACATGTCTCCCCACCCTCTGAACTTCTCTCACTCTAGCATTGATCCCACTGGTTATATTGAGTTTTGTGTCACATGGTCAAAATTATATTTCATATTCATGCATAACATCGGGGTGTGATTTGCTGGGGGGGGGTGGATTTCCAGTCTCTACCTCTGATCGTTGGTTTTTAGCACCGGTGTGGATATGATTGATCCTCTTTCTGGTGTCTATAATAGACTATCGTTCATTCTAGCATTGAATTACTAAACACATGAATTTGTCAAAACCGTCAGCAGCCCACACGCCAGCGTCTCCCTGCTTGCTACTGCCTCCTCTCTCCAAGGAGCTACTGCAAGCTGTGTTGTTGCAGATTATCTGCAACCCTACACTTTCAGTTTCACTGGTCTCAGCGCCGCAGCTGCGCTCTATATGCCGTGAAAGGGAAGTTGGGAGGGGGGGGGGGGGGGGGGCTACTGAAGGAGATCGAGCTCCAAATCCTAAAGTTTAAGTGGCAAATATCAAATATTGAAGTCGGCCGAAGAGTGACCCGGTTGCCAGTAGCCCACTGCACTCTCCATGGTGCTGAAACCTTATCTAAAATTTAGCTCATTTTTATTTTGAGGTAACCTTAAGCCGCCTAGTAACAACTATGAAGATATAATTCATATCAATCCTCGTTTCCTGAGCCGCTCAGCCACTGTGTAGTGTGATCTGTGCCTGGTGCCAGTGTATGGCAGCCATTGAGCCTGCGTAGCCCAAGGTCGGGGGCTACCAGTGGTGGTGAAGGAGGCAACCCTACATTGTGGGGAGCACTTTGAGTCTGAGAAAAGCACTATATAAATGTAATGAATTATTATTATTATATAGAGCTGAAACTTGAACAACTAGATTCCCTGTTGACTGTAATAGTTACCTAAGCTAAAACTTGCCTAAGAACAACCAAATTCCCATTTGACTGTAGTAATAATAATAATAATAATAATAATAATAATAATAATAATAATAATAATAATAATAATAATAATAATAAAATAATAATAATAATAATAATAATAATAATAATAATAATAATAATAATAATAATAATAATAATAATAATAATAATAATAGATTGAATTTGTAATGCACTTTTTGTTCGCTGGGATCCCAAAGTGCTACACTACAGGGTTAAAACATAGTTAAAAAATAAAAGTTATTAGTAAAACAAATAAAATAAAATACAGAATAAAAATAAGATAGAAATAGAACATAGTTAATTAAAAACATAGTATAAACAATTTTTTTTAAACAACAGCACAAGAAAATAAAAATAAAAAGCTAACAGTCAAAGGCCTTTTTGAACAGGTAGGTTTTCAGGCCTGCTTTAAAAGAGTCCAGGCTCTGTGGTGCCCTCAGCTGGATGGGGAGGCTGTTCCACAGGCGTGGTGCAGCCGTGCAGAAGGCTCGGTCACCCATGGTGCAGAGCCGGGTATTGGGGACTGATTGAATTGATTGAAAACTTTATTAACAGATTGCAGAATGGGTACAATACAGTACAGCTCAATACACACAATTGTTAAGGGGATGCAGACCAGAGAAAGACTTTCGTCTTGTTTACATCAGGGTCCCCCATTTTCAATTCATCAGGACATATATGACATACATGACATACAGATAGTCAGTACTGCTACATCTATACATTTATGACATACCAGATTTGCAAATACAGTACTGTTTGTGATACAGAAGGAGTCAGGAAAAGGGAGTATATACATTTGACGTAGAAACTGTACATTGGAGGAGGTTGGGTGGGGGGGGGGGGTTGGGTACACTGGGATATTGACAACCATACTGGGTAATCTACATTGGAGGTGGTTGGGGGGGGGGGGGGGGGGCACACTGTATATACAAGCAAAACTGTACATTGAGGGGGGGGGGGGACACTGTACAAACAAACAAAATTGTACATTGGACTATTGACAAAACCATACTAGGTAAATTACTGTACATTGGAGGGGGTTGGGTTAGGATATTTACAGGGGCCAGTGTTGAATTGCAGTCTCCCGTAGGTGTCCCTTGAGAGAGGTTTTGAAAGTGGGTAGTGATCCACATTCCTTTACAGCTTTGGGTAGGGCGTTCCACATTGATGTGGCATAATTGCGAAACGTGTTTAGTCCCTTATTTGAGCCGAATCTGGGTTTAACATGATTTGTGGAGCTCCCTCTGGTGTTGTGATCGTGGTATTCACTGACCTTTGGGAAGTATTTTGACATGTACATGGGTACCTTGGTCGTGTAGTGTATCTTGTAGACCAGGCCCATTGCAAGTTGCTGTACTCTGTCGTCTACTCTAAGCCATCCTAGGTTGTCAAAGTGGGCAGGGGTGAGGTGGGTTTTAGGAGTAAGGTCAAGCAGTAGTCTGACCAGTTTGTTTTGAGATGTTTGTAATTTTGTTTTTAGCGCCTTTGAGGTGCTTTGGTACCATGAGGTGCAAGCATAGTCGTAGTACCCCTGAATGAGTGCTCCTGCCAGAGTCTTCAGGGTATTCTTGTTTACCAGAGAGGAGATCCGGTACAAGAATCGAGTTCGTTGGTTGACTTTTTTTATTACATTGGATGCCATTTTGTCACAGGAGAGATTAGCCTCTAGGATGGAACCCAGGTAGGTAATTTCATCTTTCCTTGTGACAATATTGTCACCCACTGTAACTGAGAAGCCGTCGGTCTTGCTGAGTTTGTTATTTGAACCGAAGAGAATGGACTCTGTTTTGCCCATGTGTAATGATAGTTTGTTATCAGCGAGCCATATGCAGATTCTGCCTAGTTCCGAGCTGAGGGTTTTTTCAACCTGTAACTTGTTCTTGTCAGAGACCAGCAGGGCTGAGTCGTCCGCAAACAGGAACAAGTTGCAGTCACAAGCTGACGACATGTCATTTGCATAAATTAGGAACAGTAGCGGTCCTAGTATGCTTCCTTGTGGAACACCACAGCTCACTGTGAGGGGGGGGGGATAGGGTACCGTTTACCTCCACCATCTGTTCCCTCCCCTCAAGGTAGGATTGCATCCAGCTCACTGATAGACTATCAAAACCAATTGCTTTTAGCATGTCAATCAGAATGGAGTGATTGACCGTGTCAAAGGCCTTTTGTAGGTCCAGCATGACCATGCCGCAGTATTTGCCTGCATCCACCTCTTGTTTGATGTGGTCATTCAAATAGAGAAGGCATGTGTCAGTGGAGTGGGATGTTCTGAAGCCAGATTGGAATTCGTAGATTAGATTTTTTTCCGCTAGGTACTTTTCGACCTGTTCGTAGACAATTTTTTCCATGACTTTCGAGATGGAGGTGAGAATAGAAACAGGGCGGTAGTTGCCTGGGTCTAATTTGCTGCCCTTTTTGTGCAGAGGGGTCACCCTCGCAATTTTGAAGTCCTTGGGGACGTGTCCCTGTTTTATGGAGAGGTTTATTATGTGTGTGATGATTGGGGTGATGGCGGCTGCTGAGTCTCTGAGGAATTTGGAAGGGATGTTGTCGTGGCCAGTGGCCTTGTTAGGTTGGAGGGCGCTCAGTTTATTGAGTACCTCATCTGTTGTTACCATTTCCAGCTTGAAGTCGTCCTTGCGGACCCCTAGGTTTTTGTAGTAAGCTACTATGTGTTCTACCCCATACTGCCCTGAGTGGGAGGGTAGTTTGTTTACCAGTGTTGTGGCTATGTTTGTGAAGAAAATGTTTAAGTAATTGGCTACATCCAGCTTGTCTGTGATGCGCGTGTTGTCCGTTTTTATGTTTATGTTTGAGAATCTGGTTTTAAGTTTTTTACTGCATCCTAGTTGATTATTGAGTAATTTCCAAAGTTCACGTGGTTTGTTTTTGTTTTCCTCAGTTTTGTCATTGATGAAATTCTTTTTTGCAGTTTTTATCATGGAGTTTACGTCGTTTCTTAGTCTGTTTCTTTCTAGTTTGAGTTCAGTCACGTGGGCTTGGAGTTCACTGCTCGTGCTTTTAGTAAGCTTGACCTGAAGGAGCAGGCTACCTGTAGATCTGAGGGTGCGGGTGGAGGATAGTGGAGTGATGAGTTCCTGAAGGTAAAGGGGTGCGTGTCCGTTTATGCAGTTATGGGTGAGTGAGCATCAGGATTTTGTAATTGATCCGGGATGAGACAGGGAGCCAATGTAGTGAGTGGAGGATGGGGGTTATGTGATCGTGTTTACGGACGCTCATCAGGATCCTCGCAGCGCTGTTCTGGATGTATTGCAGCTTTTGGATGCTCTTGCCAGGAATCCTGATGAAGAGTCCGTTACAGTAGTCCAGTCTTGAGGAGATAAAGGCATGGAAAAGCTTCTCTGCATCTGACAGGGTTAGAGTGGGACGGAGTTTTGATATATTTTTTAGGTGATAGAATGAGGTCTTGCAGAGGTGTTTTATGTGGATGTTGAAGGTCAGGTGGGGGTAAAATCGTTTGTGATTTGTGACTGAGGGGGAGAGGGGGATTACCTGGCCGTCAAATAAATAATAATAAAGTTACTTAAGCTGAAACTTGCCTAAGAACAACCAAATTCTGTTTTGACTGTAATAAAGTTACCTAAACTGAAACTTGCCTAAGAACAACCGAATTCCCTTTTGACTGTAATAAAGTTACCTAAGCTGAAACTTGCCTAATAACAACCTGATTACCTTTTGACTAGGGATGTCCGATATTATCGGCCTACCGATTATATCGGCCGATATTGGCATTATCGGCCGATATTGGCATTACAATGTAATATCGGAAATGATTGGTATCCGTTTTCAAAAAGAAATTTATAATTTTTAATTATTATTTGTTTTTTTTACATTTATTTAACCTTTATTTTCCCAGGCAAGCAAGTAAGAACAAATTCTTACTTTATTTATTGTCAAAAGTATGCATAATGTTGTGTTAATTCCAAAACAAGAGATATGTAATGTTAATTACTGAAATTATTAGGTTTTTTTTTGGGGGGGGGGGGGGGGGGGGGGGTATCCGTTGGTATCGGAAATTGAGAGTTGGAGAATATCGGATATTGTTAAAAAATCCAATATCGAACATCCCTACTTTTGCCCATAATAAGGTTACCCAAGCTGAAACGTGCCTAAGAACAACCAGATTCCCCTTTGCCCATAATAAGGTTACCCAAGCTGAAACGTGCCTAAGAACAACCAGATTCCATTTTGACCGTAATAAAGTTACCCAAGCTGAAACTCATGATTAGAGTTGTTGCTGTTTGATGCTGCACGATCAGCCTTCTGAGAACAGCCCCCTTGACTGGAATTATTCAGCTAATTAGTGGAGTAGATCGTCTGTTCAACGAGCTAGAGATCTCAAGGACTATAATTACCAGCCTCTCCTTGATGACAGGAGGACAATATGTGTTTGTTTTTATTTCAAAGGCGGCCTCAGCTGATCGCCCACTCAGCTCGCCACCTTTCTTTGGTTCTGTGGTGCCGGTGATGCAGTATTTTGCTGTCATTTAACACTAGAACAGCCATGGAGAAAGTTTCACTGATTCCCGCCGGAAGGGGTCAGATGACCCCACAGCTTATATGAGAAATATGAGAAAAATAAACAGTGTAAACTATATAATTACCTCTTAATATAAAAATATGAGGTTTACCACAGGTTTGAGTGACAAAAAAAAAATAATAATAAATACAAATATTATAATTCTTTATTATTATTTTTTGGATGGAAGAGCCACACATTGACGGGCAAAGAGCCACATGCGGCTTGCGAGCCATGGGTTGGCCACCCCTGCGCTAGACGCTCGCAAAGTGCTGTGACTTTCCACATATATTCCATATATATGTGGAATAACGTTCTAATTTGACCGAGTGACGAGGATACATTTATTGAAAATGCCTAGGGGTCATTTGACCCCTTGTCGGCTGTGCTAGTGTTAAATTGAAGGCTTGAGGTTCCGGTCAAAGCTCTTTCTTTGGTGAAGTCCTGTAACATGTGTAGGTCATGAAACGTACATGTGAAGTCATGCTGCAGTACAATATATCTCTTGAAGGGATATTTCACCTTAGTAGAACTTGTCAAGTCTCAGCAGTCTTACCTCTATCTCTAAGTTCACTCTATCTAAGTATGTCATGCGATGTCAACACATCTAAATATAATACTTCTCAATTATAAACAATAAAACTGACAATTCTGAGTCAAAGGTACGTGTTTGTCTATGTTATATGTATCAGTTTTATGTAAAAAACGTATGTATAATAATATGCTTTCAGTTAGAAGAAAACATTTACGGTACTTCTAAAAGCAAAAACAAACGTAGACAGACAGCAGACACAACAGTCTTTCCCTTTGTCTGTCCATCTGCTCCTCTCTGCCTGTCCTCCTTTCACATCTGTCTCACTTGTCTGATGTTTAGGCTTTTAGGATTTGCACATAGAGCAAGGTGTTTGTTGTCATTTGTAAAAACAGAAGTTTCAAAGGAAAGAGTCAAGCTTCCATTTTTCCTGTTTCCAGAATCATTGAATCCCTTTGCTGTCTCTGTCACCGGCCTTATAAGGGAACGCTTGCTGTCTCTGTCACCAGGCAGGGCCCTCATTTATCAACAATGCGTAGAAAGTGTTCTATTTCCGTTCCTATGCACAGAATTTAGAATGTGTGTACGCACAGAAAAATCTGGATTTATCAACCGTGCGTACACGGTTCGTACGCTCCTCCGTGTTGATAAATACCATTTGTTCTTACCGTCAATGCTCGTGCATGATTATCCATATTTGGTAATGAAACACCCCCATGGGATGTGAAATAATGGACTAACCCGAGCGAACTCTTGAGAAACCTCACTGAGAGGGAGATTGTTCACGGAGGTCTAAGCAAATCATTTAACACGCTGGCGAACCAAGAAGACACAGCGCGTGTTATGGGAGAAATACGCGACAGGCTGTCGGACTTGTACACAGTGATGTCAGATATCAACGACTCCGTAAGACCATTGCTGCAATTCTGCCTGGACAGCGCAAAATACTAATAAAGACCGTTGACCACTGTTTGGCGTTGGTGTCAAACTGTCAATGTCATTATAACCATGCTGGAATATGATTGCCTTTATTCGTTCCGTTCGATTGGCTACCGGTTATAATATGATTTGTAGAGGCATACAATCCATTTTGTTGTCGGTATTAGGTATAGCCTATATAAATTATATATGCATAGCCTACATTATGCAACAGTAATTTGCACATAACGCAGCATGGCACAGACATGTCACACGGAGCCCCGCGAAGCCTGCATACAGTAAACTAACTTGATCGTTAATATAACTGTTGTCCTTGAAACCTTACGCTTATGAAAACATTTAATAATATTTATAGGCTATAGGCCCTCGTTTGGCCATAATAGCCTATTCTCAAATGGCTAAATCTCCTCGCTGACGGACCCATGTATAGCCTATATCATATTTGTCTCCAGGGAATCGTGGGGCTCTGGGGAAGAAAGGGAACCCCTGCTATATAGCCTATCCTTTATAATGTTATGGGCTATTTTATTTACAGTTTACTCTATCAGCCTACCCAGCATGTAATACGTTCTTTGTTAGAACTCAACTCGTTATTATTTTGCGCATAGACTGCAGAAACACGGGAACGCCCGACTTATATTCAAAAGGCTTTGACATTGCAAAACGAAATAAGTGGAACCTCGAAGCTGCAAGCAGAATACAAGCCATATATCACCCACACGATACATGCTACCTGTATCCAGAGCCAGAGCATGTATGCTTTTCATTCATTTAAGACACATTTATTGCAAGGGTTTTGTAATACACATAAACTCAACAAATAACCTCTGTTCTCGTTGCAATGCGTTTTTTATTCTTTCTTATACAGTAGGAAGGGGGAAGAACACTATATTGTGGGTGTTCATATGACCCGTATTCTGCCCACAGCCCCGAAATTCCACCCACCTCGCCCAACAATGGCAAAGCCCCCCAAATACAGCGTATGTGGAGAAGTGGACTAAGCTGAGCGAAGCGTGTTATGGGAGAAATACGCGACAGGCTGACAGAGACATGTACATGGTGATATCGGATATGATATCTATTAACCATTGCTGCCTGGGCAGCGCAAACACTAATAAAGACCGTGCTGGAATATGACTGCCTTTTCCCGTTTCGTTCGATTAATACCCAGGGATTAAAGTTCTCCTCAAAAAGAGCATATACAAGAACAATGAATCTCACTGCCATGTATGATGTAGCCTACGCCATGTGTAGCCTGCTTATATGTGATCAATACAAACTTGAACTTGAATTCCATCATCATATTTATATGTTGTGTCTGTCCACTGTTTGTTACTTTGTTATGTCCCCCCCCCCCCTATCTATGTAAAGCGACCTTGGGTCTCTTGAAAGGCGCTATATAAAATGAAGCTATTATTGTTATTATTATTATTATTATTATTATTATTATTATTATTATTATTATTATTATTATTATTATTATTATTATTATTATTATTATTATTATTATTATTATTATTATTATCACCACGTCTGTGCGGGAGCTCACAAATAGACTGTCTTAGTCTCAGTGAAGTTTCAACAGAGGTCATCTATTCTAACCAACAAATTGAAGTAGAAAGCATTTCGTTGTGACCAATCTTATTTGGAAACATGACACACAAAATAATAGTATTTTGCTTTTTATTTGAAACAATATTTAATCGCGTTTGGAGGTGGGTGTTCTGCGTCTGCCCCCCGTGCCAAACAAGCAGGCCAACCTCTTGTTTGAGCGTGAGCCCGTTAGTACACTACTGTCGCTATTTTACAATGAACTATAATGAATTACGGTTCATACAGAACACGCGCCAGTGTTGGAAGTAATGCACGGAAGCTTATTTCCGCGTTGCAATAATAATATTCTACCACCGGGCGCCAAATATGCGCACAAAGTCAAGCACACGTTCAAATTGATAAGTCACACACTTTGCTTAGAAATGATCGTACGCACGGGTTACGCACATATCTGTGCGTACGCAACGTTGATAAATGAGGGCCCAGGCTTATAAGGGAAACACTTTTAAGGGCTGCAGAGGTGGAACTGCTTTATGAGGTGTTGCAGCAGATTGATGTTGTTAGTTTTAGTACTTTGTTAGTTAATATCTAAGTTGCTCATTGTGTATATAGCTGTAGTAGCTACAGTGACAACTGTCAGATGTGTCAGTATAGAAATGTAGACATATGATACAAGGGCCATCTAAGCTTTGGTGGAAATTTTCAACAAATAGTCAAAGTGTTATAGTTGAATGTGCTTGTCTCATCTTATCGTAACTTGTTTTGTATTGTATTGTATTGTCTTATCTTATCTTATATGATCGTATCTTGTCGTATCTTGTCTTATCTTATGTTATTTTATCTTGTCTTATCTCATATTGTCTTGTTTTGTATTGTCTTATCTTATCTTGTATTATCTTATTGTGTCTAATCTTGTCTTGTTTTGTCTTTGTTATCTTGTTGTCTTATATTATATTATCTAGTATTGTCTTATCTTGTCTTGTCTGTCATAACAACCAATTGAAAGATGTCAGCACACATTTTCACAACACAGTAAAGGTTTTATTACTTTAACGACCACGTGGTTTAGGCCTGCCACGATAACTACCTTTGTTGGATGATGTAATATCCCAGAAATTAATTGCGACAAATGTGATAAAACGTGCGAGTGGAAATGGAACGGTTCATTAAAACAAAGAGGCGGTCATGTCATCTATTTTAAGATGATATTTTGACATATTGCACTGGTGTTGCGTGTCTTTCTATTAGTTGAGCGTGTGCCAAATGATCCCCAGTCGAGGAACCGGCGCGGATCAGAGCTCGTTCATTATCAAGACTATTGCCCATTCGAGTAGGCAAGTGCCACGGTGAAGCCGTCTACAGCTGATTCTTGTAGAAAGCAACATAAGGGGAGATGAGAGAGACGAGATTGATGAGGGCGAGAGACACGCAGCCACTGAAGGGTGCGGACGATGGAGGCAGAGCAGGCAGTTATGACACACGTGGTGGGTCTCATCATCCCCTCCGGACTCCATTGAGTGATGTCTGACCCCAAACCACTGAGCTTCTCCTGACTGCTTTTCAGCACTTGGGTGAAGATACTCGCTCAATGGAGGAGAATGAAACGGTCGTCCAGTTGACGTACGGTCTCATTCACATTAACGGGCTCCCCTCTTGTCATTCGGCTGTAAACTCAAAATGCAGCTTTGAAACCAAGTCTGTTTATTCTTTCAACCTCTCTGGCTGGAATTATGCAGTCGTTGGGGAAAATAACCTCCCTGGAGTGACACACGTTATCTTCACTTCCCCTGGTTCACGTGTGTGTGTGTGTGTGTGTGTGTGTGTGTGTGTGTGTGTGTGTGTGTGTGTGTGTGTGTGTGTGTGTGTGTGTGTGTGTGTGTGTGTGTGTGTGTGTGTGTGTGTGTGTGTGTGTGTGTGTGTGTGTGTGTGTGTGTGTGTGTGTGTGTGTGTGTGTGTGTGTGTGTGTGTGTGTGTGTGTGTGTGTGTGTGTGTGTGTGTGTGTGTGTGTGTGTGTGTGTGTGTGTGTGTGTGGCAGGGGCAGTGTGGAGCTTCCTGAGCCCCCCTTCTCAAGTTCATGTCCATATATCGTACGATAAGTCAATAACGTAACTTTTGTGACAGGCCTGACCACATGACACAATTTTTTTTTGTACATTTTAAAGTTAAATGCACTTTGAGAGCAAAATAAAGCGGCTAGATCTATGATGAACTTTGTGCTCAAAACACAAAATCGACTAGAGCAGTGCTTCCCAATCCTCTCCTCGAAGCACCCCAGCCGTTCAATGTATTTGTTAAATTCCACCACCAGCTCACCTGATTCTACTTAACTAGCCCTTTATTAGTTGAATCAGGTGGTGGTGGAATTGAACAAATACATGGAACGGCTGGGGTGTCTCGAGGAGAGGTTTTGGAACCACTGGACTAGAGCATACATTTGAGCCATCAAAGAAATGAAGCAAATGAATGAAGCAACCTGTGTTGAACTGGTTTATTTTTTAGAAAATAAAAAATATATACTGGATTACTATTACGACTACTACCACTGCCAATACTACTGATACATCCCTATTGGCAAACTTTATATTAAAAAAAGATATTTCTATTTATTATTATAATTTTTGTATTACATAATTTTTTTTGGTTCATTATAAAACTGTGGCGGGACTAATGTGGCGGGCCGCCACAGTCTAGGTAATTAATGGGAAACACTGGCATCGGTTCATCAACAACATGGTCTGAATCACAGGATATAGACTGTGGCTATAAGCTGCCATTGGCCGACTTCAGTCGGAATTGTCCTCCCCTTCCGCTATCTGCGACCCTATTTAACAAGGGCTCCGTCGCTTAGCGACGCCCAGGATGATTGTGATTGGTTAAAGAAATACATACAAGCCAGAGTATTTTTCGCCTTATAGCGGAATGATAATGGGTTCAGCGAGATCTCTCTCCACAGTGCTAACATGGTGTGGAGAGAAGTATGGCCACACAAGACTAGCAACAACATGGTGGGCAAGCTCAGTTCAACAACAACAAGCTCAGTTCAGCAACAACAAGCTCAGTTCAGCAACAACAAGCTCAGTTCAACAACAAGCTCAGTTCAACAACAAGCTCAGTTCAGCAACAACAAGCTCAGTTCAGCAACAACAACAAGCTCAGTTCAGCAACAACAAGCTCAGTTCAACAACAACAACAAGCTCAGTTCTGCAACAACAAGCTCAGTTCAGCAACAACAACAAGCTCAGTTCAACAACAACAAGCTCAGTTCAGCAACAACAAGCTCAGTTCAACAACAACAACAAGCTCAGTTCAGCAACAACAAGCTCAGTTCAACAACAACAAGCTCAGTTCAGCAACAACAACAAGCTCAGTTCAACAACAACAACAAGCTCAGTTCAGCAACAACAAGCTCAGTTCAGCAACAACAACACGCTCAGTTCAACAACAACAACAAGCTCAGTTCAGCAACAACAAGCTCAGTTCAACAACAACAAGCTCAGTTCAGCAACAACAACAAGCTCAGTTCAGTAACAACAACAAGCTCAGTTCAGTAACAACAACAAGCTCAGTTCAACAGCAACAACAAGCTCAGTTCAACAACAACAAGCTCAGTTCAGCAACAACAACAATCTCAGTTCAGTAACAACAACAAGCTCAGTTCAACAACAACAAGCTCAGTTCAGCAACAACAAGCTCAGTTCAACAACAACAACAAGCTCAGTTCAGCAACAACAACAAGCTCAGTTCAGCAACAACAAGCTCAGTTCAGCAACAACAACAAGCTCAGTTCAGCAACAACAACAAGCTCAGTTCAGCAACAACAAGCTCAGTTCAGCAACAACAACAAGCTCAGTTCAGCAACAACAACAAGCTCAGTTCAGCAACAACAAGCTCAGTTCAGCAACAACAAGCTCAGTTCAGCAACAACAAGCTCAGTTCAACAACAACAACAAGCTCAGTTCAGCAACAACAACAAGCTCAGTTCAGCAACAACAACACGCTCAGTTCAGCAACAACAAGCTCAGTTCAGCAACAATAAGCTCAGTTCAGCAACAACAACAAGCTCAGTTCAGCAACAACAAGCTCAGTTCAACAACAACAACAAGCTCAGTTCAGCAACAACAACAAGCTCAGTTCAGCAACAACAACAAGCTCAGTTCAGCAACAACAACAAGCTCAGTTCAACAACAACAACAACAAGCTCAGTTCAACAACAACAACAAGCTCAGTTCAGCAACAACAACAAGCTCAGTTCAACAACAACAACAAGCTCAGTTCAACAACAACAACAAGCTCAGTTCAACAACAACAACAAGCTCAGTTCAGCAACAACAGGCATAGACAACATCATCACATCTGATATGACGACAAACAAGACGGACATTATTCAGACGGTCACACAGCACCATTCACAAGACAATAGTCACAAGGCTGATAAGTGCCTCTCTCTCTCTCTCTCTCTCTCCTCTCTCTCTCTCTCTCTCTCTCTCTCTCTCTCTCTCTCTCTCTCTCTCTCTCCTCTCTCTCTCTCTCTCTCTCTCTCTCTCTCTCTCTCTCTCTCTCTCTCTCTCTCTCTCTCTCTCTCTCTCTCTCTCTCTCTCTCTCTCTCTCTCTCTCTCTCTCTCTCCCTCCCCCTCTCTCTCTCTACCAGGCAGTACCAGATAGTGAAGCTGCTCTACTGCTTTGGTATCTTCATCACCTTCGCCCTCCAGTTCTACGTGCCGGCGGAGATCCTGATCCCCCCCCCTGGTGTCTCGCTTCGGCGAGCGGTGGAGGACCGCCGTGAACCTGCTGACGCGCATCGCCCTCGTCCTCTTCACCTGTGAGTACAGCTGATCTGAAGGGAATCAAAGTGACTGATTTGAAAGGAAGTGAACCTTTTATTTTTAATTTCTTTTGTATCTCTCTTTCTCCGATTTTTCTCTGTTTTCTCCCCGTCCCAATTTAGTCGTTGTGCCAATTCCCCCCCCCCTCCCCTACCTGGTTGTTGTGCGCATGTTCTCCTACTGGTCGGTACAAGGGAACCCTGAAGTATCCGCACGCTTCCTCCGACACGTGCGGCGACAGCCAGTGGCTCTCTTCTCACCTGGCAGCGAGGACTCTCATTGGTGAAGTGTAACGCGTGGGAGGTCACGCTGCCTTCCTCAAGTCCTGCCTCCGCTGAGCAAGCGCCCAGACCTGACCTGTAGGCGTCGCTGTCCACAACGCCAGTTTCCCACCCACGGCTCCCCTCCCCCTAACCCAGCCAAACGAGTTAGTATAGCGATCAGCCCAAGCCAAGGCAATGCTGACTCTCCGGGAATCGAGACCGCAGTCTCTTGCATTGGTGACGAGCGCAATCTCCGCTACGCCACCTGACCGCTAGGAAGTGAACCTTTGAATGCGAATGTTATTGTTTTGTTTTTTTCCAGACGATTATATTCGGCCCATTGTAGAATGGGCGTGGTGACCTTTCGACGGGTCGTTCATAAAGCTGCGGTGGCGTCATGGCACTTCTTCACTCACAGGCAGCCAACGTTGACTAGCAAGGCGGTCAAAAACATAGCTAGAACTTCAGATGTTTACATGCTATGGATCAACCTTTGTACATCATCATCATCATCATCGTTCTATTGCTTGGTTTCATTAAGAGCTCAGTACACTTGCTATAATAGTTTTTAATGAAACAACAGTTCACATTTCCAATGCATATGATTTTTCAATGCATCTCTCTCTCTCTTTCCCGACCGACCGTCTCTCTCTCTCTCTCTCTCTCTCTCGCTCTATCTCTCTCTCGCTCTCGCTCTCTCTCCGACCAACCGACTCCACCAAGATGATATTATCTAGTTAGTGGTGTTAACTTATTTTTTACTGTACCTCTAAATTAATATCACATGCTAAAGGTCGGCCCAACAGTGTTCCCGGGACAACAATGAAGTCCATTTGGAATTGAAAGATCAATATGAATTGAATTATTCCTGTAATGATGTGTGTGCTACAAAATGTATTTCTGTGCCACTGACATTTTGAGCTCGCTCGCTACCAATAAAAAAAAGTAAGTGTGTAGCCTCGGCCCCTGCCTCATTCATTTTGATTAGCTACCCCCTACCCCCACGAGATGTACACTGCAGGAGAGAAATAGAACCATTCGAAGGAATGGATCAATGTTTCCCACCGTTTTCTTTTACCAGAGATGATTAGAGTACGAGGAGACGCAACAACATTGGGGATCAGTGGAGATGGATGTAATGCCGTAGGGATATGCGAGCATAGCAAAGGTGGTGGAGAATGATAATCGAGAATCCAAATAAAGTATGTGTGTGTGGTAGTCGAGGTCTTTCCACAAAAACTTCTTGGCTACTAAACTACAGCATGATACTCGCTCACTCAAAGTATCACATGTCACACGTCACATTGTGGTGAAGAAGTTCACTGTTTAGTCACAAAAAATGGATGTTGAATTTCTGTTATCGATGGGAAAGCTGTACCCTCAAACAACTGGCTAATTAAATCCCATTCACACGCTTTCTTTAGTTGGACCCGGCCTAACAGAGCTTCCCGACTCCTATCCCATGCATGCCAATGAATGTGATTTTCTCCCAATGCATTCCAATGGTTGTTACAGCTAATGCTAACAATTAGGTATTTCCGTATAGGCTCGTTGCTCTCACTGCAGTGTCCCATGTGGTGGTGGAAGACATGGGTGCCTCGAGATAACCAGTCAACCAGAGCAAAAGACCTCATGCATGTTACTGCAAGAAGCACTCGTGTCAGTATTGGCTGGGAATGCTGGTATCAATTTGAATTTCAATTGGGATAAATCAATGCCGTTTCCGCAGAGTTTGAGGTTGGATAGAAATGACACTCCTTAGTGTATCATAGTAATTTCCCCCGGTACACTTGAGCTTGTTATAGAATTGGGGTTGTTGTGGAGTGGTTTCATGGGATGAGCGTCATCATTTAGTTTGGACAGTGAGGTGTTCATCATCACGGTTCCTGGATGGAAGCCTCTGCAGCTCAAAGTCTATGATTATTATTTTTTTTATTTTACCAGGAAGTCCCATTGAGATACAAGATCTCTTTGGCAAGGGAGACCTGGCCAAGATGACAGCAATAACATTTGCAATATATCAGACAGCAATAAAATGTGCGGTACATCACACGAGAACATAATAAAAGTGCATGTATACAATATACAATACATCACATGTAAACACAAAAACACAAAACAGAATAATCTACATAATAGTAAAAGTGTATGACAGTAAAATACAGGGTAATACAGTAATTTAGTTTTGCAGTTGGGACCAGACTACAGAAAGCAGCAACATTCTTCTTGTAGGAAGTTATGTAATACATATTTAAATTCGCAGAGAGAGACCAGGGTATCTAAGTGGATATGGTCCTGTAGCCCATTCCATGCCCATGGTGCGAAGCTTGAAAAAGCTATTATTCCTAGTTCAGTGTGTATTCTCGGGTTTTTTAAAAGTAGCCATCGTGTGGACCTGGTATGGTAGCTGCTAGAGGCAAAACTAATTAGATTGGAAAGATATAGGGGAAGCTTCCCTAGCGTATACAGTCCGATGTGGTCATATGACGCGCGGCCTGTAAAAAGACGCTTTCTTGACATATCGTCATGGAACTCGAGAACCGAGGCACGGAATTGGTCGAGTGAGGTGGTGTTCGAAAGGCAGCAAATTCAAGTTTTGAACAGTATATTACATGATCGGCGAAAAATTAAGCCCCGAGCCGGTAGACGCTCGCAAAGTGCCGCGATGTGCGGGCATTTAGAGCTATCTACTTTCACCTGTCTTAAAGGTTTAGAGCTTTCTACTTTCACCTGTCTTAAAGGTTTAGAGCTTTCTACTTTCACCTGTCTTAAAGGTTTAGAGCTTTCTACTTTCACCTGTCTTAAAGGTTTAGAGCTTTCTACTTTCACCTGTCTTAAAGGTTTAGACCTTTCTAATTTCACATCTCTTCACCTGTCTTCAATGTTTAGAGCTTTCTACTTTCATCTCCACCTGTTTTCAAGGTCTAGAGCTTTCTACTTTCATCTCTTCTGTCTTCAAGCTTTAGAGATTTCTACTTTCATCTCTTCTGTCTTCAAGCTTTAGAGATTTCTACTTTCATCTCTTCACCTGTCTTCAATGTTTAGAGCTTTCTACTTTCATCTCTCTTCACCTGTCTTCAAGGTCTAGGGCTAGTGGTATGAGTGTCACCTGAACTTAGAATCTGAGTGCTTGTTCTGTATTGCCATGGGTCTATTACTGATTCCGGCTTGGAATCCAGTTAGTCAGACACTTGGACTTGTGTAATGTCACCAATAATGTGTTGAATTGGAGTTGAATGATGATAGGAGGATGGGTTGCTGTATATATTATCCCACACATCAGACCAAGACACACACACATATATATATATATATATATATATATGCACTGTATATAGGCTATATGCAGCAAAATGAAAAGCAGATTATTTTCACCGGAAGATATCACAGCCATCCAGCTCATATATTTCACTATCTCCTCCCTCGACTACAGCATAAAGCTACCCAGTTCGGGCAATAAATAAATAATATCTAAACAACACTGACAATTTTCTCAGGTGGGTGCCCCGCATCCCCCCCCCCCCCCCCCCCCCCCCTGAGTTTTTATTTATACGCGAGCCCTTGACAGGCATTTACTAAACGATACGATCTGACGAACACTCCCTCGTGGCGTGAAGGAGGGCGGCACACCCACCCGGAGAGCGTGTTATCCGGAGGTCCGTGTCAGAGGAGGACGTTTGATTACCCCCGGCTCCGGCATTCATCATTTTGTACAGAGTCAGTCGGCTAGAGCGGAATTCAGTAGAATAATCTATTTCCCGCCACAGAAACGGCAAATTGGCTCCTGCCCTTTACCCCGCTCCCGACGCGCGGGAGGCTCTTCGAGCCCAGTCTACCGTGTGCCTCCGTGCATCTTTTATTAGGTTCCTCTTCTGAACACGTCTTCGTACAAAAGAAAGTAATAATATAGAGCTGTAACGGGCGGCGCACGTCCATGTACACACCACGCTGTTAAGCCACGGCGAGTGCAACCAGGACCGAGGATTAAGGCAGGTGTCCTTGTTCTTAATGAGTCATACATAGAGGCAGCAACATGTGCCAACTCTGTGGTCAGACCCGTGTCCAAGACCTTTCGTGCGTTTTTTTATGGCTTTGTTTATTCCTCTACACTTCCTCATTATCTCCACATATGCTATCATTATCTGTGTGTGTGTGTGTGCGTGTGTGTGTGTGTGTGTGCGTGTGCGTGTGTGTGCATGTGTGTGTGTCTGTCCGTTTTAGCATGAATTAATTTTGATCATTGTCCATTGAAATAATCCTCGCCCCCTTTCATATCCGTTTGTTGTAATGTAGAGCCTTTCGTTTGTCACTCACTTCCTGGTGATTAATTTCACCTATATCTTGTTTGAAAATATATTGATAGACCTTATAAAGTCTATATACCACCCAGCCCTATCCTAACACTTCCTATTCTTCCTAACATCCTTCATATGCTTCCTATCACCCTTCATATGCTTCCTATCACCCTTCATATGCTTCTTAACATCCTTCCTGTGCTTCCTAACATCCTTCATATGCTTATTTAATTTTTTTTAAACTTTGGCCATTCCCCTGGCTCTTTTTAGCGTTTATCGCATTTATTCTGGTCAAGAATGACCGACAGAAACAGGCTGAAGGGGTACAGATGGGGGGGAAGACACTCTGGGAAAGGCACGGCTGCAGTCCGGGATTCGAACTCGCTAAACCCCAGATCCGTGACGAGCACGGTTGTCCCCGGGCGCCGAAATAGCGCTCGAGGTACGTGGTGAGCTACTGGAGCTCCCCCTTCATATGCTTCTTAACATCCTTCCTGTTATTCCTATCACCCTTCTTATGCTTCCTATCACCCTTCTTATGCTTCCTAACATCCTTCATGCTTCCTAACATGCTTTGAATATCCCTTCCTATGCTTCATATATCACCGTCTAGTGTTGGCATGCTAATGCTGATGCTAATAACTATGATTGAAGAGTGGTCAGTGTGTCTCTGTGGCCGGCATGTCGGCCGGTGGCGATGTGCGCTCTACCGAAGAAGAAGAAGAGCTACGATAGATCCGCTTATGTCGGCATCTGCCTTCTGCCTCGAGAACAGGGTTTGAAACTTTTTTTTCTTACCTGCCCAGAATGTGTAAAGAACAGAGCTCTTTGTTAGTTTGTGTGAAACAGCTGTCGAAGGTCGCTGCATATTGAATTCCACATTGGCTTTTATCCAGCACAGTCTGGAATAAGTGAAAACACTGGTGGATTTCTTACTGTTAAATGTCATTTTTGAAGGTTATCACATTTTATCTGTGTGCGTTTCTAGACACTTAGCCAGTGCTTTTTATCGGGAGTGTCCATCAACGAGAACAAACACAATATCGTATGTGATTCTCTTTGCGTTAAACACAGCCACTGAAGGTCACGAGCGTTCACATTCCATGCATTTAGACGGCACTTTTATCCAGGGACGTGTGCTTAGGATGAGGCTGTAGTACTGTGTGGGCAGCGTCAGCGATATTGCAACGCTTGCTTTCATTACATGGCAATTACATTGATTTTCACCTTGGATAAAAATCCATATGTATTTGGCCACTTGTCACGTCAGTCAAGTTAACAAGCTACAATACTGTTGTTACATCTAGGGTTGTAACAGTACACAGAAGCCACGGTTCAGTACATACCTCGGTATTGAGGTCACGGTTCGGTACGAGTTCGGTACAACAGGAAAAAAATATTTATAATAATAATAATTATTATTATTATTAAATAGAATAATTTTCTACAGGCTTGCCATGGTAGTCAGTGATACTGGTGTCATTCTGTGTTCAGGCATCCACTGAGTAAATTAATTGCCTACCACCCCGTTAAGAACTTATGCTTGTTAAGTTTCAGTTTCACTTGTAGAGAGGATTTAACTTCACGTGAAGCCGAGACTGAAGACTAGAGAACAGATGACATGTTACACAACAATGGCAGAGGATTTATCAATATTTTGGATTTAAACACCGTAGCAGCTCAACTGGAGATAAGAGGAGCTCAGATCATCAGTCCGGAAAAGTATGTAGTGCTTATTTTTTATTTTTTTTTATCAGCTGTGAGAGAAAGTCTGCGGGAGAAAGTTGGCGTGTGTGTTGGTGTGTGTGTGTGTGTGTGTGTGTGTGTGTGTGTGTGTGTGTGTGTGTGTGTGTGTGTCTTTCCATTGGTTAACATTATTGGGCGAACAAGAAAACTAAAGACAACTGCAAAATTGTAATGACCCTGCTGTGTTACAAACATATAATTCATTCATGGTTTTGTTTCAGGGACACCTGTAGTAAACGGGAGGGAAGGAGGGGAGAAACAGCCCAGTGCTGCGTGTCAGTGTGCGTTGTTAACTTGTTCTGTCCGCTTGTCATCGTGCCTTTACAAGCTTCAACGTTTTATTCACCATCTAAATCTGGCAATACAAGCTTAATATTCAACGTTAAAGATCAATGTAAGCCAGTGTAAAGTAAAGTAAAGATATTGAGCATAGATTTGTAAAATGTGCAAGGGTATGAGACGTATCCTTCGCATGGCTGCACGTACCACACCGTGACGGCCGTACCATACATGTGCGGGACGGATACACGTACCGTTACACCCTAACAATACTGTTGTCACATCAGTCAAGTTAACATGCTACACCAAGCGTTGCCTTGTAAACCAGAGGCTACAGATGACAGCAGGGAGCAGGAACGTGCAGAGCCTCTGTTCTCAGCCCAAGCACCTCACGTTACCGGGGCGGAGCAGTGTGTCCCCGGAGGAACTCTGACAGAAGTGAAACGTGCTGCTTACATGCTTCCACTGCTCAGCGCGGCACAGCGGTCCACACTGCTGCCTGGCAGCAAGCAGGGTCTGGCTTTCAACTCGGAGTGGAGGGAGTGGAGGGAGTGGAGGGGTTGTGTGGAGTTTGTATGTCCCTGTGATCACGTGGGTAAGCCTCCCGCGGCGTAAAGACATGCATTGCTAGGTGCATAATCTGACATTGACCGAAGGCACTGGCGTTAGAACTGGAGTTGGTCCTTGGGCGCTAGACGGTGGCTGACCACTGCTCCTAAGGCCTAAAAGAAAAAATGGTTTGGTTCCGGTTGCCGACCGACCCTGGCGATTTAGGTGGCACCCAATTTATTTTATGAGTTTAAAAAAAATATATTAAAAACTAAAAAAAAAATAAAAAATAAAAAAATTTACAATACAGTTTCATAAAAATCTTAGTCAAACCTTTAGTATTATGGATATTAAACATGCTGGCAGAGTACATTTGAATACAACATTTGAATTAAATAAAGAAATTCCCTATCCATAGTCGCTGTGGGAAAAAATAAAATAAAAAATAAAATAAAATAAACTCCCTACCTACCCATGGCCTTAACTGACAACCAACAGGAACCAAACAATATTTTCTTTTATGCCTTAGTAGTCAGGATGGGGCAAATGGACAAATTCCTGGTACATGCAAAAAGTTCTTGGCAAATGAAGAGATTATAATTAGATATAAAAATATATATATATAAAATAATATATATGTATATATATTTAGTCCATTTAATTTGAATCGAATGGATTCTTAAAATCCCAAGATGCCAGACCTGTTCTCTGTGGATGTGTGACAACTTTCTCTAGAAACATTGGATGCCCACTACTATGGGAACTCCGTTCAACAACAACAACAACAACAACAACAACAACAACAGGTGCTGGTCCCCTGAAACCACCGCCATCAAGCCTAATTTCATCCCTAATTGAATGGAAATCAAACCAAATTGGGTAATCGGCGCCCATACCCAGCCCTAATTCAGCCCCAATTCCCAATTATTTACGCTAAACGCTGTTGTTGAAGTCGAGGGTCCCTCAGCCCGGCGGAGATGGGAGGGGATGGGAGGGGGTGAGAGGGGAGGGGAGGGGGTGAGATGGGATGAGAGGGGGTGAGATGGGATGGGAGGGGATGAGAGGGGAGGGGAGGGGGTGAGAGGGGGTGGGAGGGGATGAGAGGGGATGAGAGGGGATGGGAGGGGATGAGAGGGGATGGGAGGGGATGGGAGGGGATGAGAGGGGATGGGAGGGGATGGGAGGGGATGAGAGGGGATGGGAGGGGATGAGAGGGGATGAGAGGGGGTGAGAGGGGATGGGAGGGGATGGGAGGGGATGAGAGGGGATGGGAGGGGATGGGAGGGGGTGAGAGGGGATGGGAGGGGGTGAGAGGGGGTGAGATGGGGTGAGAGGGGATGGGAGGGGATGGGAGGGGATGAGAGGGGGTGAGAGGGGATGAGAGGGGATGAGAGGGGATTGGAGGGGATGGGAGGGGATGAGAGGGGATGGGAGGGGGTGAGAGGGGATGAGAGGGGATGAGAGGGGATTGGAGGGGATGAGAGGGGATGGGAGGGGATGGGAGGGGGTGAGAGGGGATTGGAGGGGATGGGAGGGGGTGAGAGGGGATGGGAGGGGAGGGGAGGGGGTGAGAGGGGGTGAGAGGGGGTGGGAGGGGATGGGAGGGGATGAGGGGGTGAGAGGGGATGAGAGGGGATGGGAGGGGATGAGAGGGGATGAGAGGGGGTGGGAGGGGATGGGAGGGGATGAGAGGGGATGGGAGGGGATGGGAGGGGATGGGAGGGGATGAGAGGGGGTGGGAGGGGGCGATCCGTCTCCACCTCGGTGACCGGGAGATGACTCTGTGCTGGAAAACAGCCGTATATGAAGCACGGACACACAGTATGGGCAAGAATGAAAGTGCTTTTGAAGGAATTAAATACCCACTTTCAATCTGTGACATTCAGGCAGGCAATCACGTGAAGCATGTGCATCTCTATGTGTGTCTTTCTCTCTCTCTATCTCTCTCTGTGTGTGTGTGTGTGTGTGTGTGTGTGTGTGTGTGTGTGTGTGTG
Source organism: Notolepis coatsorum (assembly GCF_963971535.1). Classification (NCBI taxonomy): domain Eukaryota; kingdom Metazoa; phylum Chordata; class Actinopteri; order Aulopiformes; family Paralepididae; genus Notolepis; species Notolepis coatsorum. The sequence continues at coordinate 92,236,667 of NC_140180.1, forward strand.
TGTGTGTGTGTGTGTGTGTGTGTGTGTGTGTGTGTGTGTGTGTGTGTGTGTGTGTGTGTGTGTGTGTGTGTGTGTGTGTGTGTGTGTGTGTGTGTGTGTGTGTGACTGTGCACTTATACATGTGCATGTGTGTACCATGTACTGTAGATGTGCTTTTGTGTGTGTGTGTCTATTATTCTGTGTGGGCATGCGTGCGTGCGTCCATGTGTATTTGTGCACATGTAAGTGTGTAGGTGTACGCATGCACCTGTGTGTGTGTGTGTGTGTGTGTGTGTGTATTGTGCGCAGCAGCCTGATGGCTCTCACCTGCTCTCTCACCACTCCGAGTCATGTTTGGTTCGAGCGAACACAGAAAACCACTCTTGTTGGAGCCGGTGATTAACTCCACCCCCCCTCTCTCTTTCCAATATTAGACGGCAACAAACAATTCCCTTTATAGCCTGGTCAGGGTATTTATAGCAGCGCTATTCTTACTATTGATTTCCGTTCAGCGAGGACTGCTGATGTCGTACCACTCTCCGCCCGGGGCTTCGTCTCGTGACTGTCAAGTCCAGATTGCCCTATCTGGAACTCCGCCCCTTATATCGAACTCCGCCCACTATCTGGAACTCCGCCCCCTATTCACAGTCTTATTGTTGTCTCACTGTTCTGTCCTGTCTTGCACTTTACTTAAAATTATTTATTTACTGTTGTATTGTTCTTAATTGTGAAAAAAGTATGCACTGTAATGTCAAAACACGTTCCATTTTGTACCTGTATGAAATGGCGAATAAAGTAATCTGGATCTGAATCTGAATCTGATCTCGAACTCCACGCTTTATATCGAACTCCGCCCCCTATCTGGAACTCTGCGCCTTATATCGAACTCCGCCCCCTATCTGGAACTCCGCTTCCTATCTGGAACGCCGCCCCTATCTGGAACTCCGCCCCTTATATCAAACTCCGTCCCCCTATCTGGAACTCCGCCCCCTCTTTGTCTTGACCCTCCAATCACGACTGCTGCCTTCCCTCGGACATTGGTTCACGGTGAAGCCGCAGCGGCGGGGTTCATTCACTAGGGGGCAGGCTTTTGCCCGTTCTGTCTGGTAGCTGGTGTTCTAATGGAATAGAAGTACTTGATCCTGAGGGAAATTCAGCACTACAGATCGCTCCCAGTAAACATTTAGGTAGTCAAAAATCTAAAATCATGAATAAGAATAAAATAAGTCAGCCAAAAACATACAGTAAAATGTACAGTAATGTAAAATTGTAAAATGTCGATTTAAAATGTAAAAGTCCAGGAAGATGTGCCAGAGTTGTACTGTCACTCTGTGTTCACTGTTCAGTGATGCGTTATATGATGGCTGTTGGAATGAAGGACTTATAGGTGTGTATACAACTATAGGTGTAGTTAGTAAAGTAGTAGAATAAGGGTTCCTTCCAACCCAGGTGTGGAATGCACTGAAAAGAGTGGAAATTCTGTTTAAAAAGGGACATGTTATGTATCGTTTTAACAAATAATATATATACGACTTCCTTGAATCTGTGGAACACGTTTCCCCCCCCCCCAGCACATCTTCCTTCCCTCGCGTTGACTGCTGGTTGTGGTGGGCGTAGCACACAGCGTATTTCAAATTAATGATGTTCTCCCGTGCCCGGCTACCCCACGCCCAGCGGGCAGCGTCAGAGGCAGGCCGTGTTCCTGGCTCCAAAACGCACAGCCAATTCATTAACCCTTTCACTACCACCACACTACCAAAGGGTTAACCCTTTCACTGTGACAATACAGAAGGTTAACCCTTTCACTGCCACATGACAAATGGTTACCCCTTTCACAACCACATTACAGAAGGTTAACCCTTTCACTACCTGTAGACTGTAGTGAACGGTTAACCTTCTGTAGTGTGGTTGTGAAAGGGTTAACCTAAGCCAATTCATCCTCCTATGACATCACAAACTGCAATCATTCTTAACAGCTTGTTTAGGCAGCTTGTTTACCCGGGAAACACCCCCCATCCTAAATAACATTTCAGACTGCCACATCCATACAAAGGCTAGGCAAAACCGTTCCCCATAAGTTTGGGAAGTGAACTGGATTTTTAGAAATATGGAAAAGTGCTGTTGTTCAAACGCAACATACATATCATTAGATATTGTATGTGGTTGAAGATCCCATGTAATTTCACATATACTGTACTGCACTTTGTTTGTTGTATATTTGTATATAATCTGATGTTGTCCTGATACTCATATTGAGCTACTATTGCAAATAATAACCATGTAGCAATCATACATCATGCTACAAATAATTGTAATTGAATAAGTATGCTTATAAATCCGGACCTTTTGTTATCTAGGAAATGTGTGCGATTCTGACATTTTAATTGAATACACAGAGCGTATATCATACTGAACACTGTGGCAGAAAATATTCAAATCCAATCTCATCATCTCAGCGTTCTCATCTGCCTGGGTCACTCTAACACTGTTGCTATGAGCTGTAACCAAATCTGACATTTTAATATCTGAGTTTTAATATCTGTTAACCCCCCCTACACACACACACACACACACACCGCTTGTGTCATTGTAACCTGTGTAAATGATCAGCATATATTATGCATTTGCGGCAGGTGATCCAGAAGCATATTAGATTTTATTTTCCTTTTTTGTCTGTATTCACAATTTTACCATATTCAGGACATTCTTTTTTTTACATCCATCTATCTCTCTCTTCTACCCTCTCTCTTGTACCCCCTCTCTCTCCCCCTTTCTTTATCTCAATCTCTTTCTATTCCAGCCACATGGGACCCATGGATGATACTAAGCAGGAAAATGTGATAATTAACTTACTGTAACCGACTGGTAGCAGATAATTATGTTTGTCTTCTGGGCGAGACCCCAAATACTGTTCTGCAAGATAATAGCTACTTAAGATGCTTTTTATGGCATGTGTTCCTTATTAGATAGTATACACTGGAGACTGGCTAGAAAGGTGAGAGAGACCGAGAGAGAGCGAGAGAGAGAGCGAGAGAGACTGGGCTTTTGCAGGATGTGCCGGTAACAAAAACTGATTTTCTACTAGGGCTGATCAATCAATCACAACTTTATTAAAATGGCCTTGTGCAATATTCAAATCACAGGAGGTGCAGGGTTTGTTAAAGGTGAAATGTGTGTCAAAATACCATTCTACATTAAGTGTTGTGGGGCTAATAATAATCATATTTTACAGACTTGTAATGACATTTATTCTACAGAATTTAGCATGGCTGGTAGTGGGAGAGTATGGTAGAATGGCTGGTAGTGGGAGAGTATGGTAGAATGGCTGGTAGTGGGAGAGTATGGTAGAATGGCTGGTAGTGGGAGAGTATGGTAGAATGGCTGGTAGTGGGAGAGTATGGTAGAATGGCTGGTAGTGGGAGAGTATGGTAGAATGGCTGGTAGTGGGAGAGTATGGTAGAATGGCTGGTAGTGGGAGAGTATGGTAGAATGGCTGGCAGTGGGAGAGTATGGTAGAATGGCTGGTAGAGGGAGAGTATGGTAGAATGGCTGGTAGTGGGTAGGGGTGGGAATCACCACTTTCATCATGATACGATACGATATCGATTCTTTGGACAACGATACGATATTTGCCGATATCACAAAGTCTCTCACGATACAATACGATACGATTAGATTCAGGTGCCTGCAATCGATATGAGATGATATCATATGCCCATTTAACACAATCAGTAACATTTAGATCAACAAAAAAAAGGTAATGAAAATATCATTCGACATTTGTATTTTTGAGCTCTTCCAGACATTTAAAGGAAAATCAATCTATTGTTTTTAATACAAATAGACCTCATGTTCACTGTAAATTGCCACGTTTTTATATATTGAGCTTTAAACTTTAAGCTAAATTTTTTGGAACTCAAAACTCACAACCTCCCTCTCCCAAACTGTTCCTACAACAATTTGTTGATGTTGCATGATCATGTATAGGCCTACATTTATTATGTATTATATTGTTTATGTTTAAATAACATTTAAACATCAAACTCCTCTGACCTCATCTGGTCTTTCCAAAGACGCGTGCACACACACACACAGAAAGGGAGAATGCTATGCTGTAACATCTACACACACGGAGCTACTGCTGTTGTTCTTGGGCGGATATGAGACTCGCCACAGGATTTTCAAAATAAGAGTATCGATATGAATCGATCTTATTACATCGCATCGATCCGATTCGATTGTTGATAATTACATCGATGTATCGATCTGGATCGATGTATCGTCCCACCCCTAGTAGTGGGAGAGTATGGTAGAATGGCTGGTAGTGGGAGAGTATGGTAGAATGGCTGGTAGTGGGAGAGTATGGTAGAATGGCTGGTAGTGGGAGAGTATGGTAGAATGGCTGGTAGTGGGAGAGTATGGTAGAATGGCTGGTAGTGGGAGAGTATGGTAGAATGGCTGGTAGTGGGAGAGTATGGTAGAATGGCTGGTAGTGGGAGAGTATGGTAGAATGGCTGGTAGTGGGAGAGTATGGTAGAATGGCTGGTAGTGGGAGAGTATGGTAGAATGGCTGGTAGTGGGAGAGTATGGTAGAATGGCTGGTAGTGGGAGAGTATGGTAGAATGGCTGGTAGTGGGAGAGAATGGTAGAATGGCTGGTAGTGGGAGAGTATGGTAGAATGGCTGGTAGTGGGAGAGTATGGTAGAATGGCTGGTAGTGGGAGAGTATGGTAGAATGGCTGGTAGTGGGAGAGTATGGTAGAATGGCTGGTAGTGGGAGAGTATGGTAGAATGGCTGGTAGTGGGAGAGTATGGTAGAATGGCTGGTAGTGGGAGAGTATGGTAGAATGGCTGGTAGTGGGAGAGTATGGTAGAATGGCTGGTAGTGGGAGAGTATGGTAGAATGGCTGGTAGTGGGAGAGTATGGTAGAATGGCTGGTAGTGGGAGAGTATGGTAGAATGGCTGGTAGTGGGAGAGTATGGTAGAATGGCTGGTAGTGGGAGAGTATGGTAGAATGGCTGGTAGTGGGAGAGAATGGCTCGAACTTCAGGGTAAGTGGCCTAGATTACTTTTATGTTGTTATGATATATGGCATTTAGGTTTAGGTAATATTAAATAAGCTTCTGAGTAAGTACAATTAAATGACATGACATACCGTCAGCCCCAATGCCAAGTTTTTTTTTAAGTAAGCAAAGCGTAGTGTTAAATATACAGCTGTGATATGAAGTAAGCAAAACGTAGTGTTAAATATACAGCTGTGATGTGAAACAAGCAAAGCGTAGGTAGTGTTAAATAAACAGCTGTGATGTGAAGCAAGCAAGGCGTAGTGGTAAATATACAGCTGTGATAGGGCTGGGCGATATAACGATAACGATAATCATCGCGATATATTTTAATAATCGATATCGGAGGGAAAAAACATCGATATATAAAAATATTTTTACCTGCAACAGGGCAGTTTTAAAACCAGAGACAGTGGACAGACTTGTCTTTCTTGCCTGCAACTTAAAGTAATGGCTTTGCTTGTCCAAATGACAATACTGACCAAATTGAGATTTATTTTTCTCTTGTCCATTTATTTTGTTTGCTTTCTAATTTAAAATACAGTTTGAAGCCGTCTGTACACAGTAGGCTATGTGTGCTAGCAGAGCTAGTCTCCAGTCATGAGTCACGGTGCACATGTGCGGTGGTTTGTCCACCGAAAAAGCGCCAAAAGATAGAAAAGAAACGAGCAGAGCCAGAACAGTACTGTTCAACTCCCCTGGAGCCACAGCCAGCAGAGAAGCCGGTTTACTTTCGCTTTCAAACCAGCTGCAGCCTGAGAAGCGTCTCTACATTTCGTAGCTCCATTTCTGCAGACCCCTCTCTGATTGGTTGAACTCCATTTCTGCAGACCCCTCTCTGATTGGCCACTACGCCCATGTGACCGCGGCAGCGCGCGAGAGCTGCAGTGCGGAAATAGGCTGCATTCTATTGCCATTCTCTGCGACAAACTCTAACCTTAACCAACTCCGAAACAGCGCCTAAACTTAACCCTTCTAACCTTAACCAACTCTGAAACAATGCCTAACCTTAACCCTAACCTTAACCAACTCCGAAACAATGCCTAAACTTAACCATAACCTTAACCAACTCCGAAAGAATATTGCCATGCTCTAAGACAAACTCTAACCTTAACCAACTCCGAAACAGCGCCTAAACTTAACCCTTCTAACCTTAACCAACTCCGAAACAATGCCTAACCTTAACCCTAACCTTAACCAACTCCGAAACAATGCCTAAACTTAACCATAACCTTAACCAACTCCGAAATAATATTGCCATGCTCTAAGACAAACTCTAACCTTAACCAACTCCGAAACAGCGCCTAAACTTAACCCTTCTAACCTTAACCAACTCCGAAACAATGCCTAACCTTAACATGCCTAAACTTAACCGGCGAATGCACGTAAAAAAATAAAAATAAAAAAATTGAAGGGAATCGAACTTGTCACCAACGCACCGCAAGATCCACAGCAAGGCGGCGAACCAGTTGAGCTAGTCGTCGACCTCGATAACCTTACGCGCACCTCCCTCACGTACCTTAGAGAGGGGCTTCGCTCAACCAATCAGAGAGGGGCTTCGCTCAACCAATCAGAGAGGGGCTTCGCTCAACCAATCAGAGAGGGGTCTGCAGAAATGGAGCTACAAAATGTAGAGACGCGCCTGAGAACTGGAGTGTGAGGGGCTGTAACACTAAAGATGGCGGCAACGACAAAGAATTGCTGCAAAATAAACATTAAAAAAAATAAAATAAAAAATTATACTTTAAACAATATCGATAATACCGAATATCGAGTGATATGATATTGTTATCGATATCGTTATCGCAATATCATTTTTGGCCATATCGCCCAGCCCTAAGCTGTGATATGAAGTAAGCAAAGTGCAGTGGTACATATACAGCTGTGATATGAAGTAAGCTAATTGCAGTGGTACATATACAGCTGTGATATGAAGTAAGCTAATTGCAGTGGTACATATACAGCTGTGATATGAATCAAGCTAAGTGCAGTGGTACATATACAGCTGTGATATGAAGTAAGCACAGTGCAGTGGTACATATACAGCTGTGATATGAAGTAAGCACAATGCAGTGGTACATATACAGCTGTGATATGAAGTAAGCTAAGTGCAGTGGTACATATACAGCTGTGATATGAAGTAAGCTAAGTGCAGTGGTACATATACAGCTGTGATATGAAGTAAGCTAAGTGCAGTGGTACATATACAGCTGTGATATGAAGTAAGCTCAGTGCAGTGGTACATATACAGCTGTGATATGAAGTAAGCTAAGTGCAGTGGTACATATACAGCTGTGATATGAAGTAAGCTAAGTGCAGTGGTACATATACAGCTGTGATATGAAGTAAACAAAGTGCAGTGGTACATATACAGCTGTGATATGAAGTAAGCTAAGTGCAGTGGTACATATACAGCCGTGATATGAAGTAAGCAAAGTGCAGTGGTACATATACAGCTGTGATATGAAGTAAGCAAAGTGCAGTGGTACATATACAGCTGTGATATGAAGCAAGCACAGTGCAGTGGTACATATACAGCTGTGATATGAAGCAAGCACAGTGCAGTGGTACATATACAGCTGTGATATGAAGTAAGCAAAGTGCAGTGGTACATATACAGCTGTGATATGAAGTAAGCAAAGTGCAGTGGTACATATACAGCTGTGATATGAAGTAAGCACAGTGCAGTGGTACATATACAGCTGTGATATGAAGTAAGCACAGTGCAGTGGTACATATACAGCTGTGATATGAAGTAAGCACAGTGCAGTGGTACATATACAGCTGTGATATGAAGTAAGCAAAGTGCAGTGGTACATATACAGCTGTGATATGAAGTAAGCAAAGTGCAGTGGTACATATACAGCTGTGATATGAAGTAAGCTAA
>NC_140180.1:92247095-92278021 GCF_963971535.1 Notolepis coatsorum
CCCCCCCCGTCTGTGATTCATAGCGACGTCACAGGGGGGGGGGGGGGGGGACTTTTCATCCTGAGGAGGAGCGCAAATTAACCGCTGCGCTAATAAATCCTTATCGTTCCCCTTTAGTCCGGCGCGGTTTTGAACCAAAGCGGACGGATAAGAGTTAAAAGGGAGTCGCCGCCCCTCTGAGGTATAAAAAAATATATATATATATATATCTCTCGCTACGCTGCTCTGTGATTTGTGCTCCGGCCCGAAAGGTCAGTGGGTTTCAGTGCAGCAGGGGAGACGGTGTTTGAAGTGAGCACTCTGTTCTGCCTCGGCGTCGATAGGCAAGAAGGGGGGAGGTGGGGGGGGGGGTCTGTGTTCGCCTCTGCACTCTTAGGTCGGATTAACACGGGTTGAGTTGTGACAACATGACACATGCCGTCTCGAGGTTGAGTTATAACAACATGACACATGCCGTCTCGAGGTTGAGTTAGAAATTACATGACATAGCCTTTCTGTTATAAGGATTTAATCCTACCAGAAATGTCTCCGCCTCAGACCAAGGACACGAGGTGAAACGAGGACACGAGGTGAAACGAGGACACAGGGTGTCCTAGACAGGAAGCAAGGTCTCATGACTGTGAGCCGCCACTAGGGGCAGAGTGGCTAACTGTGAGTGGGCTGATACCAGGCTAACACAGGGTATCAGTATCAGATACTCTGACACCAAGAGCCATGTGTAGGGCTTGGGAGTCCAGGGCCGCTGTTACCAAATTGTTACCGGAACCGTACGTCTCCGTGCTTATCCGTTAATTTATCAGATTTTCTGACCTTTACGTTTCTGGAGAAGGAGTCACAGAGTGGAGAGGAAGAAAATGTCCAAAGCATCTTCAAGTCTTTTAGATACATTTGTGTGAACAAAAAGTATCAAGGTGCAATATCTTTCAGCGATCCTTCTGTGCCACAGACGGCATCATTGTCAGCAGGCGATGTGGAGACAGAGAGAGACTTTCCCACTGGAACAGTTCCAGAGTTCTCAGTCAAGCGAGCCACAGAAATCGTTTGGACTTTGGCCAAAGCAGGGTTTATAGGCTGCCTAAGTATTTAAGTTGGCTATTGGCTATTTGGCTTTGCCAAAATACTCCTGGCAGGATTCTGTGCTTTCGTCTAGCCCCAGGCCTGCGAGATGTCGGCAAACAAGGTTAGGTAATCGGTGGTAGTTCATGTAACCCCATGTTTGTTCAGGTCTTTGTGGTGATCTGCTTTATTGTATGTAGAGGTTGTGTGTAAGACAATGTGTTACCAAAATCTGTCTCTGACTCTTAGTGAGAAAACCCTAATCTGGGACACTGGAAAGCAGATCGTGAGATGAATAGAACGGCTAATTGACCTCTATGTTGATGTCAAACACATAATCACAGTGCGAACATTTAACATTATGCCAGTTTTGAATGACTGAAAAGTGGCAGTGCTAGTGCTATGTTTTTGTACATGGCATCAAGTTAATATAATATTTTCGGTGAAGCGACGGCGTGACTTTGACTTCAACAATGCCATAAAATGTGTGTGAGCTTTTGCCCCCAAATGAGGCATACTATACTCATTGCTATGTCTCCCAACAATGTCGGTGCTATTTTCTTTTTCTTCTCACATTCAATGCTGGCCCCGGTGGATGGCATTTGGTTTTGTCTGGCACAAAAAGCTCTACCCTACCTGCCCTCTTCTCCTCTTCCTCCTCATCTTCCTCTCCCATCTCTCGATCCTCTTCTGTTAGTTTTCCCCAGCACAAAGTTTGCACACATCCACCGCCGGACCCCCTGTGAATCAGTTCTGATTGTGTTGTTGCCCCTCCTGCGCTCATGTCATTTCCTTTTGATAGATGTGCAAGGGGGGCAGCAAGAGACTTGAGAGAGTGGCAGAGAGAGGGGTTATGGACCTGTACCCCAATCAGTCTGACGGGCGGAGCCCTTTTTTTCCAAAGGGCATATTCGGTATCGGCACAAAAGAGAACCAAATGTTCTCCAGCTAACCGAGTCCCAGTTCACCCAGTGTGCCAGACAAAGACCAACGTTTTTTTTTTTTTTTTTTTAATTTATTTTCAATTTTTTGGGGGCTTTCTGTATTTTTCTGTATTTTCTGTCGTTATGCCAATTCCCTTCCTGGTCGTTGCGCGCATTGCCCCACTGTCGGCCTGGGGGAGAGTGTAGAACTACCACATGCCTCCTCCGATACATGTGGAGTCAGCCAGCCGCTTCTTTTCACCTGACAGCGAGGAGTTTCACTGGGGGAAACGTAAAGCCTGCAGAGGTTTACGCTATTTCCCCCCAGATCCCCTCCCTGCTGAACAGACCGGCCAGTACGAGTCACAGTTTACAAGGACCAGGACACACCTTCCCACCTGCTAACACTGCCAATTGTGTTAACAGGGATGACTGACCAAGCCGGAGGTGCCGCTGACAGCTGGATTAGATCCCAGAGTCTCTGCGGTGGTAGGCGAGTGCTTAGTCCACTGCGCTACCCAGCCGCCTGATTTTAACTTTTATCATCAGTGAAAGATTGCTAATAATATCCTCCCAACATTCAAAACCAATTCACCCAATGTGCCACCCCAAGCTAAAGTAGATCAGTATATATCGGCTCGGTTTATCCTCGCTTTACCGCTGAGAGAGATCCCGTCTCCTCAGACGTCCTGTCTGGACCTGGCTCTGTCTCCTCAGACGTCCTGTCTGGACCTGGCTCTGTCTCCTCAGACGTCCTGTCTGGACCTGGCTCTGTCTCCTCAAGACGTCCTGTCTGGACCTGGCTCTGTCCCCTCAGACGTCCTGTCTGGACCTGGCTCTGTGTAAAGGGCACACATGACTCAGTCTGGCTTTATAGGTGAAAAAGACCTAATGCTCTCAAGCTTCTAGGCCAAAGGCTGAAAGGGGCACTTGATTTAGTGCCCGACTAGTGGGAAGAAAAACCCATTCCTGTTCAACGTCCAGAGCAGAATTCATCCAGGTTGTCATTTTGCAAATGTAGACATTTTAAGATTTTTGCCCCCCTGTTGTTTTATTTATTTTAATATCTGTAGTATGGAGTTTAATATAAGTAGTATGGAGTTTAATATAGGTAGTATGGAGTTTAATTATATATAGTTTTGGGGTTTTAATATAGGTAGTATGGAGTTTAATATAGGTTAGTATGGAGTTTAATATAGGTAGTATGGAGTTTAATATATATAGTTTGGGGTTTAATATAGGTAGTATGGAGTTTAATATAGGTAGTATGGAGTTTTAATATAGGTAGTATGGAGTTTAATATAAGTAGTATGGAGTTTAATATAAGTAGTATGGAGTTTAATATAGGTAGTATGGAGTTTAATATAGGTAGTATGGAGTTTAATATAAGTAGTATGGAGTTTAATATAAGTAGTATGGAGTTTTAATATAGGTAGTATGGCGTTTAATATAGGTAGTATAGGAGTTTTATATATATATTTGGGGGGTTTAATATACACGAAAGAAGAAGAAGATGTAAATGTCCTTACTTTCATAACTAAAAAACGAACAAAAACAAACAATAGTAATTTTAGTAATTTTTACTATTTCTTTATTAGCTGCAAAGCACTTGCGTACTAAAGTTACAAAACTTTAGACGAAAAAAATCTAGTCAGAATTACAGGCTAATCTTGGTGGAACTACATCTTCATTTAGCTCGGGGGTTCAACCTGGTGGGAAAATCAATGTTCTCAAACATCCAAGCCATACTTTTATTCAGTGTGCCAGCCAAGCTAAAAGGTGGTCTCAGTCTATCCCAGCTTTATCACCCCCAAAAGAGAACAGCCGGGCATCCAACCCAGCGGTGAATCAGTTTGCCCAGCCAAGCTAAAAGGACACACTTGATTTACTCTCGTCTTGTAATTGAAAGACTGCTCTTCAGGCGCCAACAACCAACTCTGAACATCCACTCCACAGAGAGACGAAATCGATATGCCTTTCATGGCATATCATAGTAATCTCCCTTGGTACAACAATAAGATGGCTTCCATAGAATTCCTGTCATGTTGTCGTGGACATGATTGTTTGTTCATGTGTGTGGGGACACTGCGAATACCACCGGAGCGCGGTCGTCCAAATGACTCCTTTTGACGCGGTAAGTTAACACAATCAGCTCTCCCCAGAACCCTTTAACAATAAAAAACTCCACGGAGGACAGTTTACCGTGTACCGGCCAAAGGGCACATTTAAGAACGTTTATTCGAGCGGGAACGTCCGCTCTGTCCGCTCGAGCTCCGTGATTCTCTCCACGCGGTGCTCGCCGGCCGAGCTGGAAAGGTAAGGAAGGTATATCTGATCTAATCACTCAAATTAGCCCGGCTGTTATCGCTGAAGGAGAAGCCATCTCCTCGTAAACATCCACAGAAAAGCAGGGTTCACTCTGTGTGCCAGCGCAGCTAAATGGAAGCGCGCTCAGACTGATGCACCTCTCCGTTTTTCTTATTCACTCCTACCTCTCCTCTCACACTTCTTCTTCTTCCACCCTTCTCCTCTCTACTCTTCCGCCTCTCTCACCTGACCTTTACCCTCTGCCTCCCTATTCCCCCGCTTCTACCTGCTGGGCTCTCTCTCTCTCTCTCTCTCTCTCTCTCTCTCTCTATCTCTCTCTCTCTCTCTCCCTCCTCTCTGTTATTCTGTTTGTATTTTATCTCTGCCTATCAAACATGACCATCTATTGTAGTCTATTTTGTTCTATTCAAGGTCAGCGTGGTGGTGAACCTTTATTATGGGGCATGTCAGCGACACGTGCTGATCACACGTCCTTCCTAAATGTGCTGATGTGGGCAGAAAGTACCGGATGAGCATCGTGTAACCAAAACAGCGATGGCTACTCCTGGTCATTAGCTTTGGCCTCAAACATGCCTCCCTCTGCCTCTTTATTTTTTTTTGTAACTTTATTTTTTAGCGTTTATCGCTTTTCTGGTCAAAGCATGACCGAACAGAAACAGGTTGAATGGGATGTAGAGTAGGGGAAGACACTCTGAGAAAATACGGCGGGTCCGGCAATCGAACTTGTGTACCCCAGATCCGTGACGAGCACGGGTTGTCCCGACGCCGAAATAGCGCCGAGATACGCGGTGAGCTACTGGAGCTCCCCCTCCCTCTGCCTCTTTAACAGAGTAATCCCCCCTTTCCCTCCTCCTCTATCTTACTCTCCATCTCTCCGTCAGCCTCACCTCCTCACCTCTGGCTCGCCTTTCTCCTCTTTCCACATCTCTGTATTAAGCCAGCGCATATCTCTCTCTCTCTCTCTCTCTCTCTCTCTCTCTCTCTCTCTCTCTCTCTCTCTCTCTCTCTCTCTCTCTCTCTTTCTCTCTCTCTCTCTCTCTCTCTCTCTCTCTCTCTCTCTCTCTCTCTCTCTCTCTCTCTCTCTTCCCCCTCCCTCCCTCCCTCCCTCAACTTTCACTGAACAAACAGATACATATATTTATAAAACGGGTAGCTCAAATCAAGCAATCGGATATATCAGACCATAATATGTTATACCATGGCTATAACGTCTAATTATTTTGCACAATTCAGTATCACCCCGCGTCTGAAAACAAGCCAGCCAGCTACAACAGGGAGTCAAACACCCCTGTACCAGCAAAGAGGAGCGCTAACATAACCGAACACTACTTCAACAATTACACAATTAATGTCGATATCCAGATAATAATCACCCCAATCTTTAAACATGCTTGACCAGATCATTAGCATGCCTTCCACTGCATCTGTCACTGCTGACAGAGAATGCCCGTGAGTGTGAAATTCAGTTTTTGCTTGGTAACCATTCTGCTAAATGTCTGAAGAACTACATTGCTTGGCAGAAGAATGATTTTGTTATCAATACATTATTGCATTTTATTTGTGTTGCTGTGTCTTTATTTTATGAAACCTTGCCCGGTATTCATAAGCAATGCAAGTTGGTGATGTAATTCCCCTTACTTTCAGAACTCATAACTTGAAATCATGATAATAATAATAATAATAATAATAATAATAATAATAATAAGAATAATAATAATAATAATAATAATAATAATAATAATAATAATAATAATAATAATAATAATAATAATAATAATAATAATAATAATAATATACATTTTGTAATTAATCCCCTGCATTTTAATGGTTTTTCTTCTCCAGGTGCCAAATAGTTTTCAAAAAACATTTAGAATTTCTCTTTGTCCAAACAAAATGTGCTCTTGTCATCTATAATCAATGAAAAAGACGCTGTTGTTTTTCTAGAAAACAATGTAAGATTTTAGTAATTTTGGTTCATATAGCTTTGAGACAGTGGTTGCCTTTTAGAGTATAATTTAATCCTTTTAGATTGAATCCATTAATCCCTTCATCTTCAAATTGATGGTATAGGTATACACGCTTCTCTTATCTGGCTTGTGGTTCCATATGACATTTGTAAAGATTCTGATTGTATGCTTTAAATATATATTCTGTTGGTGTTGGCAAAGACATCAATATATATGTAAATTGGGAAATTTCCAATGAATTTATTAAGGCTATTTTTTCATTTCACTGTTTATCCTTCCATCCGTGGAATTATTTATATACTCTTTGCATTACAGTTTTTGAATGAATACTTATAATTTATCTTATTTTATATCGACCAGTCCATCTGATAAGGTAGATATAATTTTATGTATTATGTATTTGTATATGTATTATGTGTTATGAAGTTGAAAATGACTAAACTAAAACTAAAATAGACAGTACACACAATATTTCTGACACTGGGGATACATTCCCTGAGGTCCATAGATGTCCCTAGATACCAAGAACATGCAACATGGTCCTTGTAGAAGTGGAGCAATCTTCCATTTATTTGTGTATGTACTTTTAGGCAAACTTTCTGAAAGTATGGCTCGGGCATAAGAGGTTAAAGTACATTTAAATGCATCCCAGCCTACAAGTAATTTCTTATTCACTCCTTCCTCTTCTGTTCTCTCGCACCTCCTCCGCCTCTCCACCTGACCTTTACCCTCCACCTCTCCGTTCCTCCGTTTCTACCTGCTCCCTCTCTCCCCACCCCTTCTTCTCTCACTCTGTTCCTCACACTGCTCTGTGGCTTGTCACTAACACTAACTGTAAAGCCTTCACTCATCACTGCACCTTGTGTTACAGAGCTGGCTGAACATTGTGTTTTTGATGCAAAGCTCCACATGGCAATGTCTATAGTTCACTCACTCACTGGGTCGCTGTGCAATTCCCAGAACTTATATTGCCAAGAGGCGAAATGGCAGCAAGGGGTTAGCTGACAAAAGGCGATGGTAAAGTTCTAATTTTTTTTATTTATTTATACATTTTTTGGTTGGGGTTGTACCACTTCTAGGTGTTTTTCAGTGGTGGATAGTGAAAAACACCTAGAAGTGGTACAACCCCAACCAAACATTTATAAATAAATAAAAATGTTTAGAACTTTACCATCGCCTTTGGTCACCCCAGTTAGGACAGCCGAAACCCGTCCAATCTTTCGCCGTTGACTAAAGACGCACTTCTTCAACCATTATCTGAAAAAAATAAAATATTTAACCCTAACTAACCTTACTGTCATGCACTTGTTCTAATAAACTAACCTACACTGTAGCACTCAACACTTTGATGAACATTGTTACTCAGCTGATAGAGTTGTGCCCTTCCTGATGACTTGTCGTACAGAACTTGTAAGTCGCTTTGGATAAAAGCGTCAGCTAAATGACTAAATGTAAATGTAAATGTGGAGGAAGTACACAGTTCCTTCATTAAGTAAAAGTAGAAATACCCAGATAATTGAGTACTCTGGTAAAAGTCCTCCATTCAAATTCTACTTAAGTAAAAGTAGAGAAGTATTTGCTATTGAATGTACTTAAGTATCTAAAGTAAAAGTATGCATTCTACATGATGTTTGTGTATTCCAGTGCTTGGGAGCATTCAAGTCTTGATCCATTGACCTCTACAGGTTATGTTAAAGTGGTATGTGGTCCAGTTATGCTGCTCTGATTAAAGGTTATGTTAAAGTGGTCCAGTTATGCTGCTCTGATTAAAGGTTATGTTAAAGTGGAAGTTGTCGGGCTTCAAAAGTCTTGCCATGTTTTCTATGCAAAATAGTTCTCTTCAAAGTATCTAGTAACTGATGGGTTCAGATACATGTAGTGGAGTAAAAAGTACAATATTTCCTTTGAAATGTAGTGGAGTAAAAGTATAAAGTTCCCTAAAATTAAAATAGTAGCTTGAAATTGTACTTAAGTACAGCACTTGTTGTTCTAGTGTTGTTGCTGCAAGGAAGGAATACAAGACCTAGACTGAGATTAAATTAGCATTCCACCGGTATACGTCATGTCCACATGGCGGCCTACACTATAAACTGTAAACCGTGTGTAAATATGTTCGTAATCTTTAGAATGTTTAGAATTTCTTCTTCTTTTGGGGCTGCGCGCCGGACCGATGTAAAAATTGGCTGGGGGGCACAATATAAATTTAAATATGATATCATAAAATGTACCAAAAAGAATTATTCCAGGGGGAGCATGCCCCCGGACCCCGCTAGAGGGTTGGAGGTTCACCCACCACAGTCTCACAAAACCTCCCATCTGGTAGCCTCTGATCTCCGGCTTTGAGCGGAACGTGGCATACTAACGACGGCTGCAGCGCTCTCATTGGCCCCCCGTCGTTGCTAGATCCCAAGACTTGGAGGTCCCGTGGGCGGGGCCAGCTGGGCGGAGGCCAGTCGAGCTACTTGGCTACTTCCATCATGGAGGAAAACAATAGCTGCTTCTGAATTCTACACGCTACATACTACGTTGGATGCAATTTTGAACATGTGATCTGTTATTATGCAAAGACTGTATGCGACAGAGTATGCATACCAAAAGCACCAACATTTGAAGTATGGAGCGGATGGTTTGCTACATGATCGTTTCAATCCCAAAATTCCAGCATCAGATCATTTCCTGCATTATTTCCACTTCCAGGTCATTGCAACAGCTGTTGACTGAACTTTTCCCCAAGTATGTTGTATGTAGGATGTCACACATACTGCACCCCGTGTACTGAACACAGTAAGCTCCAGCAGTATGCAGTATGATGTATGTAATGGATACGATGAATTTGTGAGGCAGCCAACTCTTTGTATTCCTGTTACTTTCCATCCAGTTTTACCTTATAACCTTCTGCGGCAGCCGGGGATCCTTTATCTCAGTGGGACCAACCTGTTTGGATAAAGGTTAACAATATTCATATAAACAAATAATATATTCAAATGAAAAAGGCGTGCAAAGACTTTGTAGATAATGTAGATTCGTAAATAGATATTCTCTATTTGTACAGCTGGCCCCCCTGACAATCTCTCTCTCTCTCTCTCTCTCTCGCTCTCTCGCTCTCTCTCTCCCTGCCTCTCCCTATCTCTCCCTTTCTCTCCCTATCTCTCTCCCTTTATCTCTCTCTCCCTGCCGCTGTCTTTATTTATCTATCTTTCTCCCTGCCTCTCTTTCTCTCCCTCTCTCTCCCTGCCTTTCTTTATTTATCCCCTTCCCCCTTTATCTCTATCTCTCTCCCTGCATTCCCTCTATTTCCCTGCATCTCTCTCCCTGCATTCCCTCTATTTCCCTGCATCTCTCTCTTTCTATCCCTCTCTCTCTCTCTCCCTGCCTCTTTCTTTATGTCTCTCTCTCTCCCTTTCTATCTCTCCCTATATCTCTCCCTTTCTATCTCTCCCTATCGCTCTCCCTTTCTATCTCTCCCTATCGCTCTCCCTTTCTATCTCTCCCTATATCTCTCCCTATCTCTCTCCCTTTCTATCTCTCCCTATATCTCTCCCTATCTCTCTCCCTTTCTATCTCTCCCTATATCTCTCCCTATCTCTCTCCATATCTCTCCAGTCCATGCCTCTCTCTCTCTCTCTCTCTCTCTCTCTCTCTCTCTCTCTCTCTCTCTCTCTCTCTCTCTCTCTCTCTCTCTCTCTCTCTCTCTCTCTCTCTCTCTCTGTGCGCATGCGTGTGTATGGTGGTGGAGCGTGGTTGAGCGAGGAGCGGATGAGCGTTTGCGGTGTGAGTGAAACTCTAACTTTTTCTCTAACTTGTTGTGTTTAATGTTATGAATTGCTTATTTATTGTGTGCTTTTACGAGAGTGTTGGCTTTAGTTGTTTCGGTTGAGTTTAGCCGTAGTATAGAGTGACAATTGTTTGGTGAGTGCTGCGTCGTGCCTTTACACAGGCATGGCGGAGCAGGGAGGAGGACCCTCCGGATTGGAGAAACGTACACGCAAACACGGTTTGCGACTCTCTCCAGACCACGGTGTGTCAGTGGAAGAGTGTTGTTTGGCTATCGGCGCAGTCGTGGGATATGCGAGTGTTAAAGGTGACATGTACTATAAATGTCATTTTTCAGTCTCTAGTATTGTATTATAGTAATAGGAGTTCGTATCAATGTGTTTTAGTGTCTAAATACCATATTGGCGGATTGCTCTGATTCAGCTCAGCCCCTTTCCTCCTCCAGTAAATCAGGCCATTTTGATTTGAATGGCTGATATACGTCATACGGCCGCTGGGTGATGCGATTGGCTCTGTGGTTGGAGCTAATGCCCGCCCCCATTCTACCTAGACTAGACAGCGAGTGGAAGCCACTTCCTCAATGCTGCGAGGCGGAGTGGGGCCTGTGCGCTCTGGAGGGAGAGAGGGAGAGAGAGATGGAGAGAGAGGGGGCACTTGGGGGGGGGGGGGGGGGGGGGGACGACACACCTGCTGCACGGCACACAGGAGTGTGTGCACTGCAGAGGTGTCTGGTTTCGCTCTAGAAGAAGCTCTCTCTCTCTCTCCCACCCCCCCCCCTCTCTCTCTCTCTCTCTCTCCCTCCGACTCTCCGAGTGTGTGCAAAGGTGTCGGGTTTCGCTCTGGAAGAAGCTCTCTCTCTCTCTCTCTCTCTCTCTCTCTCTCTCCCACCCCCCCCCTCTCTCTCTCTCTCTCTATCTCTCTCAGTCCAAGCATGGCTTTGTCAGTATTCCAATGTACCCAACCCCCCCCCCCCACCTCCAATGTACAGCCCCACCCAACCCCACCCCACCTACCCAACCTCCTCCAATGTACAGTTTCTATGTCAAATGTATGTCAGTATTCCAATGTACAGTGTGTCCAGCCCTACCCAACCCCCCCCCCCCCCCACACCTCCAATGTACAGCCCCACCCCACGGTCCCACCTACCCAACCTCCTCCAATGCACAGTTTCTATGTCAAATGTATATACACTCTTTTTCTGGATTTTTTTAGTATCACAAACAGTACTGTATTTGAAAATCTGGTATGTCATAAATGTATAGATGTAGCAGTACTGTCTATCTGTATGTCGTGTGTGTCATATGATGAATTGAAAATGGGGGACCCTGATGGAAACAAGACGAAAGTCTTTCTCAGGTCTGCATCCTCTTAACAATTGTATGTATTGAGCTGTACTATACCCATTCTGCAATCTGTTAATAAACTTTTCAATCAATCAATCAATCTACCAGTAGCAGACTGTGTGGGCTGACTGTCACTCAAAGTGCTTATGGGCGGAGCCAGGCCATAACAGCCTGAAATCTTGAAGCTGGAAAATGATGGTTTTGAGTACTTGATTAGAAATATAAAACAATGAATTTTTTTTGAAAAAAAACCTTACAGATGTCTTCAATAGACTAACAGGAATTGTGTAAAGTTGCCCAAATAGTGCTAGGAATAGCAGTACATAGCCCCTTTAAGTCAGCTTCTAGGATGAATAGAGCAGTTGTCATTTTTCTTGATTCTACCGTTAAAGTGAATCAGATGGTAGAACGTGGAGTGGTGATTCGGGAGACGCTTACTACCGTGTTTCCACTCGTCACCCCCCCGAACCCAGCCAAACGTGTTATAATTTTGAATGTCCCTCCGTTTTTAAAGAATGGACTTTTGGAGAAAGAGCTGTCAAGACATGGGCAGTTAGTTTCACCGATTACAATGTTCTCTCTCGGGGGTACCTCTCAACACGTTAAACATGTTGTGTCTTTTAGGAGACAAGTACATATGATTCTGAAGAAGAAAGATGAGGAACTGAGTTTAGTTTTCAAATTCAGGCTGGACGATTTTGACTACGACATTCATGTGAGCTCAGGCAGAATGAAGTGCTTTGGATGCGGGGAAGAGGGTCATTTGATTCGTGCGTGCCCAGCGAAAATGGGTGAACAGCCGACTGCTGGCGCTGAGGCTACAAAGACAGCAGGTAGCAGTCAGACAGCAGCGAATAAGCCTTTGGCAGCTACCCGCACTGCAGCGAGTAAACCTACTGTTACACGCACAGCAGCGGAAACAAGTGTGAGTGAGAGGCCAGTTGCAATTATTGCAAAAGCACAGGTACACAGTGGAGAGAGCGGGGGAAATGTTGTGCAGGCGCAAAGCATCAGCACTATTCAGGGGAATCTGCTAATTGATTTGAACAGTGATACTCAGGTCGAAGTGAGAGAGGATTTGGAGAGTACAGCAACCAGGATAGCGGAGTTTGTACTGGTTGAGGAAGATGAGACAGAGATGGAGTTTTCAAAAGTTGTACGAAAGAGGAAAAGCAGGGCTACTTCGAGGGTTACTGGCGGGCAGGACGCGTGAACACTTAAGGTAACTAACTTGCGTTCAGCGTTTCTCTGATTGGCCGCACGCCCACGTGACCGCTCGCTAGCACGCCCCCTTATACTCGCCCGTGTTGCAGCGTGCGGCAGAGAGGCGCGGTCCCCAAAATGAATGGAAGCGAATGAGGAGCCTGACACCTGGGAGGAATGGGGGTGTTGCAGTGTTGGGGATGTTTAAAAAATATAATTTAATATATCATATAATATAATAATTTGTGCTTCACCTAAAAATTTGGTCAGCAGCCTCCATTGATGTACAGTGATTCAAACCCCCTCAATGTGCAGTTTCTGACAGCTGTGCTGTGTTGTCACGCGAAATAACGTTATGAATAAAAACGCGAAATAACATTATATAACGTGTTGCGTTATATAACGTTACAATGTACAGTTTCTGACATCTGGGCTGTGTTGTCACGCGAAATAACGTTATGAGTGAATCTGGTAGTTGTTTTGATAAATATGTTGTGTATTCTAGCGATTCGAACATAACATTACATTTCCGCATTTCCGCGAGGGACCTCTGCCGCGCGCTGTAACACACAGAGCGGCAGGCGGCGATAAGGGGCCGTGCTAGCGCGCGGTCACGGGGGCGTCGTGGCCAATCAGAGAAACGCTGAACGCAAGTTAGTTACCTTAAGTGTTCACGCGGGCAGGACGCGAAGGCAGCTAGGAAGGAGCAGAGCCCCGCCCCTCTCAAACAAGGCAAAGCCCAAGAAATAAAGGACAGGCCGCACAGTCACAGAACAGTAGTAGCAGCAGTGAGGAAGAGGAGGATGAGCTCTTGAGTGATATATCACAGCCTGAGTTCTCTTTCGAACAGATAAAAACATTTTTGAAAAATACAAAAGGTAAATCTGTTAAATTAGAGGAATTTGTCCCTGATTTAAGGAAGTTTCACGATTCTGTCACAATACACAGGAGGAGTGGGGAGGACGCAGGGCAACCTTTTTTCTCTCACCAAGAGGGATTCCGCTTGAAGAAAATATTATCAAAAGTCAGAGCAAAAATCAATGAGGAGGCTGTTGGTCCTGATGATATATAGGCCTAATGTGTTTTTTTGCTATTGTTTGGTTGCTGCTGTGCTGTATACTAATCGTGTGTGACTTTAAACTGGGGTCTTTAAACGTTAATGGTGCTAGAGAAGATGGTAAGAGAGCTGCCCTGTACAGCCGGATCAGGGGCAAGAAGCTAAATGTTACTTTTCTTCAGGAAACTCACAGCACGGTTGAAAATGAATCTGACTGGAAGAGGGAGTGGGGGGGGGGGAGCTTTCTTCAGTCATAAGAGTAGTAGCAGTGGGGGAGTTGGCATTCTTTTTTCTAGGGATTTTCTACCTGCTTCATGTGTTGTTGATGAGATCATTCCAGGCAGGTTGCTTAAACTCTGCTGTATTTGAAAATGTAAAGATGTGTTTTGTAAATGTATACGCTCCAACGGTGGGGTTGGAAAGGTTATTGTTTTTGGATAAGTAAAAAAATACTCTTAGTGCTTGTAGTAGTGAGGAGTATCTGTTTGTGGGTGGTGATTTTAACTGCACTGAAGATCCCGTGTTAGACAGGAATCATCAGGAGCCGCATGCGGCTTCTAAAACCTTATACGACTGGTTGAAACCATTGAACTGTGTGATATTTGGAGATATCTCCACATTAATCAGCGGCAGTATACCTGGGCTCATTCCAGGGATAATTATTTATCATTAGCCAGGCTTGATCGTTTGTATTGTTTTGAACATCACATGAGTGTGGTCACAAGCTGTTCCATAAGTCCGGTGGGTTTATCTGACCACTCCCTTGTCCAGTGTTCCATTTTTATAAAAAATGTAAAGTGTAAAAGTGCATATTGGCACTTTAATGTCTCTCTGTTGTCTGACAATGGTTTTAAGGATGCTTTTAGTTCTTTTTGGGCTGACTATAGGCAAACTAAACGTGACTTTAGTTCACTGTAACAGTGGTGGGATGTAGGTAAAATACATATAAAACAGCTTTGCCTACAGTACACTCTCAATGTTACAAGAGACATGGCCAGATCTATAAGAGCTCTGGAGAGAGAAGTGATGGAGATGCAGGAGTTGGCAGGCTCCACTGGAGAAAGAGAACATATTGAAGTTTTCAAAAGGAAAAAATCAGCTCTGTCTGCCCTGCTGGGTATCTCTGCTAGGGGTGCTCTGGTTAGGTTCCGTTTTCAAAACGTGGTCCAGATGGATGCTTCGTCTCACTTTTTCTTTGGTTTGGAGACGGAGCAAGAATGGCCAAAAGAGGCTGCTACACTCTCTGAGGTCAGACACTGGGCAGATGCTGCATGAGACAGCTGACTTCCGTCAGTGTGCGGTTGGTTTTTACAAAGAGCTCTATAGAACTGAGTACCAAGAAGAGCCGGAGGTGGCACAGTCCTTCTTTGAGGGCCTCCCTAGAGTCTCAGCTGAGGACGGCGCAGAGCTGGAAGCACAGCTGTCAGGCCAAGAGCTGCTAGAGGCTTTGCAGAGCATGCAGAGTGGGAAGGCGCCTGGGATAGACGGTCTCCCGGTTGATTTTTATAAATCTCTCTGGTCTGTGATTGGTGAGGATCTTTTGAGTGTCCTCGGCGATAGTCTGAGAAAGGGGAGGCTGCCTCTGAGCTGTAGGAGAGCGGTCATCACTCTCCTGCCCAAGACGGGAGACTTACAGAACATCAGGAACTGGCGTCCAGTGTCTTTACTCTGCTCAGATTATAAAGTGCTCTCAAAGGTACTGGCAATGAGACTGAGGAAGGTGATGGAGCAGGTAATCCATGTGGACCAAACCTACTGTGTGCCCAGCAGGTTGATATCTGACAACATTATGTTGATTCGAGACATTTTGGACCTCTCTGGTGTTTTGAGTTGTGAACTTGGTCTGATTTCTCTAGATCAAGAAAAGGCTTTTGACCGAGTTGAACATCAGTACCTGTGGAAAGCAATGCAGGCTTTTCAGCTCTGGGCTCATAGCTATGATCCAGGTCTTGTACAGAGACATTGAGAGTGTACTTAAGATTAACGGTGGTTTAAGTGCGCCTTTTGAGGTTCAGAGGGGAGTCCGACAGGGCTGTTCTTTATCAGGAATGTTGTGCTGTCTGGCCATAGAGCCGCTGTTACATAGATTAAGGACTCATTTGTCGGGTTTTTCTTTTCCGGGTTGTGACATAAAATTCAAACTGTCTGCATAATTATGCTGATGATGTCATGATTATGGTAAAGTCCCAGCACGACATTAACATTGTACAATCAAATGTGAGGGCTTTTGGTACTCTCTCCTCTGCTAGGGTGAACTGGCAGAAGAGTGAGGCCTTAGCAGTGGGTAAAGGGCCAATTGATGGACTTGTGCTACCTGGAGGCCTGACTTGGAAGAGGGGAGGCCTAAAGTACTTGGGGATTTATCTTGGGGATGAGGTATTTTCTTCCAAGAATTGGGACGGTGTGGTAGAGCAAGTGGAGGGCCGGCTGAAGCGATGGAAATGGATTCTTCCAAAACTGTCGCTGAAAGGTCGGGTCCTTATTATCAACAATCTTGTGTCCTCCATGCTGTGGCATCGGCTAGCATGTACGGACCCGCCGCTGAACCTGCTGTCTAAGGTGCAGGGGTTGATGGTGGACTTCTTCTGGGACCGGTTGCACTGGGTCCCGCAGAGTGTCCTTTTCCTGCCCAAGGAGGAAGGGGGACAGGGGCTTGTCAACTTGGCAAGTAGGGGAGCTGCGTTCAGGCTCCGTTTCATTCAGAGACTCCTGACAGGACCGGCTGATCTGGTCTGGACCTGTGGCCCGAGCCATACTGGAGCGGTGTGGTGGGCTAAGTCTGGCTGAGCCAATGTTCCTCATGGATTTAAAGGGATGTACAATGAAAAACCTGCCCCGTTTCTACAAGGGACTGTTAACAGTGTGGGGCTTGTGTACGAAAGAGAGACTGAAGGACGGTGGCTCTTTGTACTGGCTTCTGAGGGAGCCGGTGGTTCATGGGACTCGTTTTCAGGGTGGGGCTGATGTGAAGTCTGTCTTTTATTTGTCTTGATTTGATTTGCTGTTCTGTGTTTTGCGTTATACATTCTGATGTATTGTTGATTGCTGAGTGAGAAAATAAAGTTGTGTTTAAAAATCAAATCTCTCTCTCTCTCTCTCTCTCTCTCTCTCTCTCTCTCTCTCTCTCTCTCTCTCTCTCTCTCTCTCTCTCTCTCTCTCTCCCTATCTCTCTCCCTTTCTATCTCTCCCTATATCTCACCCTATATCTCTCCCTATATCTCTCCCTATCTCTCTCCCTATCTCTCTCCAGTCCATGCCCCTCTCTCTCTCTCTCTCTCTCTCTCTCTCTCTCTCTCTCTCTCTCTCTCTCTCTCTCTCTCTCTCTCTCTCTCTCTCTCTCTCTCTCTCTCTCTCTCTCTCTCTCTCTCTCTCTCTCTCTCTCTCTCTCTCTCTCTCTCTCTCTCCTGCTCTCGGACTCCTGCAGACCTAGATTGACACCCGGGGCGTCAGAGGGGTCAGTAGAAGGTCACGTCGGATAAGGAAGGTCCCTCTGAGACCCTCGAGCCTCAGCTCTGTGTGGCAATGTCATGTTAACACCTCTAATCATGTGAGATTTCGCACCTAATGCAACACAACATACTGTATAGAGACGACGTGCCACACAGGTCATGGGTTGGATTTGAACCCAAGAGGTTGAGTTAGTGTCATGCTGTTACCCATTGAGCTACACAGGGAATGGAACCCCTAACCCTGGCAGTTTTGGTGCCTTGCTCTACCCATTGAGCTACACAGGGAATGGAACCCCTAACCCTGGCAGTGTTAAGGCGGCAGTAGATGTAAAATCGAATTTCCCCGGCTTTGGGTATTGATTGAGGAAGATGAAGAGCCCGTGCTGTGATGTTTGTTGTCTCCGGTTAGTCTATGTGCCTTTGTGAAGCAGTATTTTTATTTTCGCTACGTCATTCACTTTACACCCTTTCAATCTCTCCCCTGCATCAAGCTGTCTTGCTCCATCGCCGTGGGGGGGGGGGGGGGGGTGGGGGGGGGCGAATCGCCCGCCGGATGATTCCGTTCTCTCGTCCAAACTTTTTCTTTCTTTTTTTTTTATCTCTACGTTTGACTTCCTATTGGGACTTTCTCTTCCTTCCCCCTTCCTCTGTCCCTCCATCCATCATGTAGGTCAAGTCGAGATGCGTTTATATTGTATAGCTCAAAATCACATTACGTGTCTCGATGGGCTTCGCGGGCCCACAAAGGTACAGCGCCCCCTGGTTTAACCCCCAAGGAAGATAAGGAAAGACTCCCACGGAAACAACCTTAATGGGAAAAAAAGGGAAGAATGGGCAATTCAGTGAGAGATCCCCCCCCCCCCCCCCCCCAACTAGGACGGCCATGTGTGCAATAGGTGTTGCAGTGGGGAAGAAATACAGTAAGGGAGTAATTATAGTAATAATAGCAAATAATAGTGATAATATAGGAGTTGCGGAAAGCAGGATCAGAGAGCGTAGATTCCTTTGACTACACATCAGTGTGTATCATTTATTTGCATCGTAAGACAAACAACAAACCAAAACATTGAATTAATATGGCCGACACACATCCCCAGTGTCCTTAAAGTGACAGTGTAGGTGAATTATGTTCAGTCCATGTAAGTGTCCGCTACAATAATAAACAATACGAGGACATTGGTAGAAAGGAATAACTGGTAAGCAACGGGGCATAACAATGCAGTGCCACGTGCGTACCTTACAGAACGTGCCCGTGGACGCCCCTGACGGCATGCGAAGGTGGACGTCTCCTCACACTCTGACCGGACCTGAACCTCCCCCCCGTCGTTCAGGACACATTACGTTTTCTGTTTCGCTTCGAGAAGTACGCCAATTATTTCAAAATGGAGGTATTGATATGGATTTATTCATGAAACGGAGCACTAAACATGGCAAACGTTCTTATTTACCACCAGGCCTCTCTCCTCGGAGACTTATAATTTGGAGCAATCATTTTTCTGCCTTTGTCATCAACAGATCAGAAGGTAAACAGTTTGCTGTCTGTTGTAATTCTGCCCACGAAGGCCAGACTGCTCTCCTGCGCGCACGTACACACACGTGCACACACGCACACACACACACACACACACACACACATATACACACACGCACACTTTATCTCTGTGTGCCGGTTCCTCACTTAAATCTCTGCATCTCTTATTCAACGTCTCACAAAAGGGTTTTTAATGTGTCAAGGTGCTTTGTGGTTTGTATGCTGTTGAAATGTCTCAGCGAGGCAGCGTGGCCTCGCCGTGCACCCGGTTGAATGTTAGCACTTTGAGCACTTTGTGGACAGAGTTTCACCTCACTGTCTTTATTTGTTTTGTAGCTATTCAGAAAACATTTGCAATGCTTTCTTTCTTTCTCCACACACACACACACACACACACACACACACACACACACACACACACACACACACACACACACACACACACACACACACACACACACACACCTACACACACATCCTTAGGAGTTCAAATTACCAAAACATACCATGCATTTCTTCATATCCAGAAGTCATTGAACTCCATTTGTTGTCCCAAGAACTGTTAAAGCATAAGCTATATATATATGTGTGTGTTAACCCTTTCACTACCACACTACAGCAGGTTAACCCTTTCACTAGTAGTGAAAGGGTTAACCTTATGCAGTGTGGTTGTGAATGGGGTTAACCCTTTGTCGTGTGGCAGTGACAGTGTTAACCTTCTGTATTGTCACAGTGAAAGGGTTAACCATTTGGTAGTGTGGTAGTGAGAAAGGGTTAAAGCACACGCTATGAATCAATAGCTAATATTCAATTGTGGCTGTTGCACAGTGTCAGTAACATGTATGTTTCTCTGGCTGTGAGACCTGGGTCTTGAGATGGTTAGCTACGGGCGGGCGGTCAGCGCTGCAGGAAGCGTGTCTGTTGTGTGACGTCCAGGTGAAAAGAGCCATGGCTGTGAACCACCACTGGGGGGCAGAGCCTGAATTCATTCCTGAAAAGAATTCCTGTGATTTCAATTTCAACGTCAAACAATTGACTATTTCTAACAAGAGTAAGAGAGTGTCTTAGAGTGGATTCCTTCTTTCAAGTTCAAGTTCAAGTTTCTTTATTAGTTGTCATACAGAAGTACAGAATACTTTTATACAAAATGCTTCTTTCTGTTACGCTCCAGAGACTGTGCTAGACAAAAATAGATAAGTATAAAATAAAATAAGTATAGCAAGTATAAAATAGAAGTCAAGTACGTGGACACAAGTGTTCAGTATATACATATGTACAATGTTCAATGCAGAGTAGAAGTAACTGAGTTACCATACAATATACTATACAATACTAATATACAATATACTATATAGTGCAAAGCAGAAATGGGATGAGGTACAATTTAGGTACAATTTACCTGCTGTCACGACCAGCAGAGGCCCTTTCTACTTGGATGTC
This sequence comes from Notolepis coatsorum, assembly GCF_963971535.1. NCBI lineage: Eukaryota > Metazoa > Chordata > Actinopteri > Aulopiformes > Paralepididae > Notolepis > Notolepis coatsorum. Next base: position 92,267,167 of record NC_140180.1, read on the forward strand.
AATAACAACAGCTGCAAACCAGCAATTTCCTTTTGTAAGAGTAGGACATTGGATACAGAATGAAACGATGCTACCTGTGTCTACTTCACCTGGCTCTCATAATGCGGTTGAAGTAAGATTTGTTTGACTAGTGGTTGTGAGTCAGATCCTGAGAGTTCCTGAACTCTCATGCAGGTGAAGCATGTGGATTAAAAAGTGGTTCTACCAAAAAAGTTAAATGTCACTTGCTGCGACTCATGGGCAGCCTTCTCTGGTCCGTAAACCTTCTGATTTTGAGTGGCCGGCCGCCGTACATTTAATTACTCAGGAGTTGTCATTACGGGGCCCATTTGAGTACATCACCTCCAGCCAAACACCATCCCTGGGTTTAATGAATGAATGTTTCAGATGCACTCATTATTTATTTTCCATCTCAAATAACCGCGAGCCATGTTAAATCGAAGAGGCTACCTGACGGAATGTCCTTTTGGGGGGGGCTCTGATTCCTCTAACGTTGTATCTTAACTCATTGACTGCCACACTGTTTTTCCATCTTTAACACTTTGGATGCCACGCCCGAGATTTCTCGGGTTTACCCCCCCGCTGGTTGAATGCCCACTCATGAGAATTCTCGTATTTTTATTTCTATTTTTTTATTAGCGATCTGAAATCATATTGCATCAAGCGAGCCTACCGTTGGATATTCCAGTCACCCCAGGCTCTCAGATGTGAAAAAAGCGCCCCCTATCGTCTCCCAGATGGTAAATCACCCTTTTGGATTGGACTCAATGAAAGTGAATGGGATAAAGGATTTCTCACTCCACGTCTCACTGATGTAACCGGGGTCTACCAGAGTTCATTCTGGAGCCGCTGAGCCGCGGGGATTATGTGTTCTACTGTATACACGGTTGATCAATACAATTATCGATCTTTTCGAATGGTGATCAGGAATTGGAATATACCATTTGGATACCATCTGATGTCAGGTAAGGAATCTATGTTATCAGTCTTAGGATAATCAGACTCGTTCACGGAGATATAAGCGTGTCCACTATATGTGATATTGCTGTTTCACTGTAAAAACCATCAGGAAATAAGAGCAGCGATTATCAGCGCGCGGCACGAGTGTGCGTGCGCACACATATACTATTGATCATCTAGCGTTTATTTGAAAACGATTCATAAATAGGCCGACAAATGACAACGTTCTGGAATATTCCAGTAAAAGGCGATTATCATGGAATGTGTTATTTTTTCCGCGAAAACGAGTGATTTTCAAAATGCTATCAAACGGAAATGAAGCGATAAAAATACAATCTGCCTTGACAATGTCGACTGGAAAATGAGTCTTTGATAAGCGACGGGCAGATTAGACACATAGCCATAATTTAAAACATAGGCGATATTAAGTTAACATTGGAGCGGATTTGGGCATTCAAGGGACTAATAAGGAATTAACCTTTCGCAGTGAAAGTCTTAATATCTGGCGCCAGCGTTTCAGACCATTTTGACGATGTTTGCAGACCCATCGTATATTCTATATTATAGCTATGGAGACAATAGTATGGCTCATTTGAAAGGCAATATGTATTTTCTTTATTTTTGTATTTTTTGATCAACCTTTTCTCCCATTTTTAATTTTTTCTCCCATCCCAATTTCGTATTGTCCAATTCTCCCCTCCCCTGTCTCGAACGCTTGTTAAGCCATGCCTTCCACAGTGTGCAGCATGCGCATTTCGTGCTTGTTGCTCGCCTGACACCTATATTATTTCCAGGTCAAATGTAAACATGACCATACATAGAATTGTTCTATTCACAAAGCCACCAAGGGGGGGGGGGGTTCCATCACCATAGTCGTCTGACTCGTTTTCTAATGCTGGGATCATTACAAAGGCATGTTTTATGATGGGGTTCGGTAAAATAGACGTTACCTTTGTCAGCAGGTCCACCAAAACCTTGTCCACTCCTGCTCCGAAGCGTCTGAGTCAGAACAGGAACAATTTAAATAAATAGTTAGTTGGCTCCGGCAGTGTCTACCACGGTGCGGTGAACAGGTAACGTTACATCCTCAGCCTGTTTGAAAATACCAGAGTCTGGTGAAAACGCACCTTATGTTATGGATGGATCGTCACCGGTTGTCATAATAATCTCCAATAGTTTGCCGCTCTACACGATCGCCATTGCCGAATGTTAGTTGGCTCTGAAGTGCTCTCAACTCTGGTGGCGGCGACTACCGCGGAGCGGTGAACAGATAACGTTACACCCACAGCCGGTTTGACTATAGTATTTTTATGATTTACCAGAAGTTTACCTATCTATCTATCTATCTATCTATCTATCTATCTATCTATCTATCTATCTATCTATCTATCTATCTATCTATCTATCTATCTATCTTATCATTTTTTTTTTTTTTTTTTTTATCATTCCATTTGGGCTGTGGGGGGTGCTTAATGTCTGAAGGAGTCGACTGAAGGCTTCTTGTCCTCTGCAAAAGCATGCAATTGGTCAACTGATGGATACATCTTGATATTTGTCTAGTATAGTGTGTTCATTAGATGGGTGAAATCCTCTTTCAGTGCCTCTGTGCCTGTTTCCGTAGGCAGTTAGCCTCTGGTATGCGTGCCATTAGCGTTAGCCACGCTTCTATGCCTCTTTTCTTAATATTTATTTTAAATTTTAAATTTTTATTATATTCGACTAAGAGGTTGGCCAGTCGACTACGGCCCCTTTCGACCGATTAGTCGACTAATCGATTAATAGGGGTCAGCCTTAGTACTTAAGTATCTAAAGTAAAAGTACACAATCATTCTACATGACGTTTGTGTATCCATTGACCTCTATAGGTTCTGTTAAAGTGGTATGTGGTCCAGTTATGCTGCTCTGATCAAAGGTTATGTTAAAGTGGTATCTGGTCCAGTTATGCTGCTCTGATTACGTCCTCTGGAGGTTGACCGGCTTCAAATGTGAAAATATATCATCTTCATACATTTTCTATTTTGTATACATTAGGTTTTCTATGAAATATCCTTTTCTTCAAAGTAACTAGTAACCGATGGGTTCAGATAAATGTAGTGGAGTAAAAGTGTCAAGTTCCCTAAATTGAAAATAGCTCGAAATTGTACTTATTAAGTACAGTACATAAACATACCTAGTTACTTTCCACCACTGAATAAACCCCACAGCAGGGTGTTTCTAGTGCTCCACAGGCCGCACTCCATGTCCTCTTCCACTTTATGTTTTTGAAAGAATTCGTTTTTCTTCTTTTTTCTTCATTTCCATTTCTTCTTCAGAAATGGCGGTGACTCAGATTCACTTGAGAAATGTGTTGTGGTTCAAAGAAAGAGTTCAGAAATGTGAAATCTATTCCTTAAAGACCTTGTTTTTTCCTATAAAGGCAAGGTACAGATGCACGTCGCTGAGGCCGTCTGTGCTGTTGCCAAGTTGTCCTTGTTCCGGCTACAGTACATACTGTGAAAGGTAGAATGGTGCTGGATGTCATTAGAGTTCTTCCAGTATATGTTGAATGAATGAATGACTTTTATTTATATAGCACCCTTCACAGCACGAATGCACAGGGTGCTTTACACTACAGCTTAACACATTCCCTGCCACCACTTTGATCATCTTATACTATTCTCTGCCAGTACTGTAAGTCTATGGAGATGTTCACCTTCTTTGCAGGGCTATAACTTTTTAAATTGTATTGCTAAATTGACATTACTATGGCCTATTCAACATCGATTATCTATCGTTCAGGATGTAGGAACGTTTTACTTTTTCATTCACACATTCATACGAAAATACTGTCTAGAGTATAAATATATTTTTATCGTTTTCTGCAGTAATTCCTAGAACGTGAGATATAGGCATAAATGCATATATTAGATTATCAAATGCCGTTTGATACCGATCGACGCTATATAAAAAATTTCAACTGTACATGGTCCTAAACGTTATGACTGATCATGCGCGGGTGAACAGGGGGGGGGGGTCGTTTATAATTCTGTGATCGTCGTTAAATGCTTCATGTAGTATGGGTGATATATAGATCAGAGCAGTTTGTATGGATAATAATAAACAAAAACGTTGAAACTCACGGCAGCCTCCTCTTAGCGTTGGGCGATGATACTGGAGCAAACAGATCCCAGTTATGTGATGGGGATCGAGGCGATCCATTTCCGGTTTGTATAATAATAATAACAGCCCAAATCATGTGGATTATTGAGTTATGGCAGCGATCCATATCCACGGTGTGTGGCTAGAGTCCTGGGATGATAAACGAGTGGCCGGACGGATTTAGGGGATGGACCGAGCTCCAACGGGCATATCCGGTTTGGCAACTCGCCGATCAGCCACCAGGTGGCAGTACTGAAGCGTTGCAGAGTTGTGCCGGCTCAGACAGCATCAGACAATGATCCATGAGTGAAATATGAATACCATGGCGAAAATATGAAATATGATCAGAATAACGTCGTACGCCGTGATCTGGCAGAATTCGCATGAACTTGAAACCCGTTCTATGACGTTATTGGCGGAGAAAGTGTTAATGTAAAAAAACACAACAAAACAAAATCAGAAATAAATGACAACAACAACAGACAGCAGTTAAAAAACAGTGAAACCAGATAAAAAAAAAGTTGAATAAAAGAATTTGGATGTTCTTTCCGGTTCCAGTTTTGTGTCCACCGCTGGTCCTAATGAATGAATGATCATTGCATTTATAGAGCGCTTTTTTAGACACTCGAAGCACTTCCAATGTAGGGTGGAAATGGCCTCCTTCACCACCACTGTGTAGCACTGTAGCAGGCTCAATGACTGCCATACACCGGCACCACCAGGCACACATCACACTAAACAATGGCTGAAAGGCTCAGGAGACAAGGATTGATATCAGCCAATTAAGGGGAGAGTGAGTTTTGAGTGAGCAGGGAGGTTGCAGAGACCAGATTGGGAATTTGGCCAGGAACATCGGGGAAGCCTCGACTCTCTGTGATAGGCGCCCTGGGTTCTTTAACGACCGAATTCAGTCGGGATGGCAACTATATGGTGTCCCTGTCACCGTGACAGGGGCATTGTTACTGCCAGGTCCAGAGGACAGAGTGCTCCCTGCTGGAACACAACACCACCAGGTCCATTGATTGATTGATTGATTGAACATTTTATTAACATATTGCAGAATGGGTACAGTACGGCTCAATACACACAATTGTTAAGGGGATGCAGACCAGAGAAAGACTTTCGTCTTGTTTACATTAGGGTCCCCCATTTTCAATTCATCATAACATATATGACATACATGACATACAGTTAGACAGTACTGCTACATCTATACATTCATGACATACCAGATTTACAAATACAGTACTGTTTAGCTGGCTGAGGCCATGCAGATCACAAAACCTACTGAATGCCTTGAAGACGGGTGCATCTATTCGTTGCATATATCCGTGTTCCAGTCTCCAATAAGAATTGTTTCTACATCCTCAACTCCAGCTAAACACCCATCCAGTGTATCATAAAAGCCACTCTGTTCTGGCTGTCTGTAGATTGTGCCGACTAATACTGATTTAGCCCGTTCAAAAATAATTTCAACCCATACAGTTTCAAGAGTCTCGTGACTCAGGTCAGTACGGATAATGAATCTGGTGTCTTTGTGTATGTACTGTACATGCAGACACCACCTCCATACATGTTCCTGTCATTTCTGACTACTGAGTAGTTTTCAATTTCAATTTCTGGGCCTGTCACAGAATTGTCAAGTTTTGTTTCTGAGAAACATAATATGTTAGCCTTATAACGTTTATAAATAATTGTCTGATTTCAGCCAGTTTATGTCTCAGGCTGTTTGTATTTAGGTGACATACAGATATAAGTCCATTTGTGTTGATTATCTGATTGATGTCGTCAGGCTGGAGGTATTTCTGTTCATCTGCTTCCGGTCCTGTGGTGGGGGGAGGGGGGGCTTTGTTGATATTTGGTCCGTGAGTGGGTAGGTGGGGAGGGGGGATGGGGGGTATCCTTTGTCCTGGGACGACTCTTCTAGCAACGTTAGCTAGCATGCCATCGGTCCTTTTCCGAGCCATTGAGAAGGTAGAAGTCACTATGGATCTCTTTTTTTGCGCTTTCACTTCTCTCCACTTCTGATTGGTGTTGATTCATTGATGAATTGAGGTATGAGTCCGTAATCCATATTAGCAGGAGGAGGAAATGTGCACAAAACCTTGTTGTTTTGGTTCTATGGCGAGAGCTCTCAGAAATGCGACTGTTCATGGCTGCGCCGGATGTTTCTTGGGGCTGAGGACCGGAATAGGGTCAGTTGGACAGAGTCCAGAGGACAGAGTGCTCCCTGCTGGACAACAACACCACCAGGTCCAGAGGACAGAGTGCTCCCTGCTGGACAACAACACCACCAGGTCCAGAGGACAGAGTGCTCCCTGCTGGACAACATCACCACCAGGTCCAGAGGACAGAGTGCTCCCTGCTGGACAACAACACCACCAGGTCCAGAGGACAGAGTGCTCCCTGCTGGACAACATCACCACCAGGTCCAGAGGACAGAGCGCTCCCTGCTGGACAACAATACCACCAGGTCCAGAGGACAGAGCACTCCCTGCTGGACAACAACACCACCAGGTCCAGAGGACAGAGTGTCTCCCTGCTGGACAACAACACCACCAGGTCCAGAGGACAGAGCGCTCCCTGCTGGACAACAACACCACCAGGTCCAGAGGAAAGAGAGCTCCCTGCTGGACAACAACACCACCAGGTCCAGGAGGAAAGAGAGCTCCCTGCTGGACAACAACACCACCAGGTCCAGAGGACAGAGTGTCTCCCTGCTGGACAACAACACCACCAGGTCCAGAGGACAGAGTGCTCCCTGCTGGACAACAACACCACCAGGTCCAGAGGACAGAGTGCTCCCTGCTGGACAACAACACCACCAGGTCCAGAGGACAGAGCGCTCCCTGCTGGACAACAACACCACCAGGTCCAGAGGACAGAGTGCTCCCTGCTGGACAACAACACCACCAGGTCCAGAGGACAGAGTGCTCCCTGCTGGACAACAACACCACTTTCCAACAACAGATCTTCCGATCATGAGTCCGGAGCTCTGGCCACTGCCAGACTTTAATGGTAAATGGGCTGCATTTACGATAAGGAAAACAAAGAACAGAGAAACACAGAACCACAGGGAAACAAGCAACCGTATAAAGACACAAGATATAAAACCGCGAGTAACGAGCAACAAATACAGAAACCAGTAGGGGAACAATCAGGGAAGTAAGGGTTATAAATTACTACATTTATATAGTGTAGCTCTTTTCTTGTCTTCCGACCACTCAAAGCACCATGACTCACATTTACCTATTCAACACACACACACACACACACACACACACACACACACACACACACACACACACACACACACACACACACACACACACACACACACACACACACACACACACACACACACACAGGGCGGAGGCACCAACCTGCTTGTCGGGAACAGTCAGGGGATTCAGTGCCTTGCTCGAGGAGACGATGCCGGGAGGAGCTCGATTGAACCAGGAACCGTCACAGTTTTCCACAGCCTGCCAGTATACTTGCAGTGGTTGCCAGCAATGCAGAAATGCACACAACTCTGTGTGAGTGTCGATGGAACCTGGTAACATGTTAAACGTTTGAACTGTAATGATGTGATTGCATTTCAAATGGATATGAATTCATTAATAGTCAGGTGCCTTGTTCCCCCAAATTGTTGTGCACTCTCGCTGCCTCTCTGTCTCTCTGCCTCTCTGTCTCTCTGTCTCTCTGTCTCTCCTCTCTGCCTCTCTGTCTCTCTGTCTCTCCTCTCTGCCTCTCTGTCTCTCTGTCTCTCCTCTCTGCCTCTCCTATCTGTCTCTCCTCTCTGTCTCTCTGTCTCTCCTCTCTGCCTCTCTGTCTCTCTGTCTCTCCTCTCTGTCTCTCCTCTCTGTCTGTCCTCTCTGTCTCTCCTCTCTGCCTCTCTGTCTCTCTGTCTCTCCTCTCTGTCTCTGTGCACTGGGGCTGTGCCAGTTCATCCAGACTGATCAAATCATAATTATGGGGCACAAAACCCTGTACAGGAGCTATGTCCACCATTAGGAATAAAATTATGTCATCTTATCGATCATGACATTCAGAATGACTGCGTTCCATAGACTGTAAAAATAAGTGTGTTTGTAATTGTGGAATGACTTCCGGTAGTATCTCTCTCAATCTCTCTGTTTATCTTCCTCTCTCTCTCTCTCTCTCTCTATCTCTCTCTATCTCTCTCTCTCTCTCTCTCTCTCTCTCTCTCTCTCTCTCTCTCTCTCGCTCTCTCTCTCTCTCTCTCTCTCTCTCTCTCTCTCTCTCTCTCAATCTCTCTCTCAATATCTCTGTTTATCTCCCTCTCTATCTCACTCACTCACTCTCTCTCACTCTATCTTTCTCTCTCTCTCTCCCACTCTCTCCCACTCACTCTCTCTCTCTATATATTTCTCTCTCTCCCACTCTCTCTCACTCTCACTTTATTTACTTCTCTCTCTCTCTCCCACTCACTCTCTATCTTTCCCTCTCCCACTCTATCCCCCACTCTCACTCACTTTCTATATTTCTTTTCTCTCTTTCCCACTCCCTCTCTCACTCTATCTTTTGCTCTCTCTCCCACTCACTCTCTCACTCTATATTTCTCTCTCTCCCACTCTCTCTCACTCTCACTCTATTTATTTCTCTCTCTCTCTCCCACTCACTCTCTATCTTTCTCTCTCTCCCACTCTCTCCCCCCACTCTCACTCTCACTCTATATTTATTTCCTCTCTTTCCCACTCCCTCGCTAACTCTATCTTTATCTCTCTCTCTCCCACTATCTCTCTCTCTCACTCTATATTTATTTCTCTCTTTCCCACTCCCTCGCTAACTCTATATCTTTATCTCCCACTCCCTCTCTCTCTCACTCTATCTTTCTCTCTCTCTCTCTTTTACCATGGATTTGTTTGAACTTGATTTTGAGAGACTGTCGGCTCTAGTGTGTACTAGGCAAGATATGGCATACAGAAAGGCAAATTCCAATAATTGATGTAAATGGCAAGTCTTACAATATTGATTCTTGAGTAACATGTTCAAATAGTATTAGGCCGTTTTCAATTGATCCTCAGGAGAGGCATAGATCAGTTAAAACCTTATGATCCCGTTGTATATGTTTATCAGGGTTGGGTTCTAGGGGAGGGGAAGGGAAATCGATACAACACAATATTTTGCATGCATCTAGATATTCGTCGTCAAATATCGATATCATTTTCTTTCTATTTGCTGCAATAAGAATTATTGCAATGAAGTGAACAGACTGAAAACATTATCTTATTACAACAGATTTGTATTGCAGATGTTGACCACGTTTTCTGTCGGGGACATCAGCAGTTGAAAATAGTTAATGCAGTATATCGCAATATATTGCAATATCATAATATTATGGTATTGTGACTCTAGCACCGTGATACTAACGGTTGTGATTCTCACCCCTATTGGGTTCAATTCACTTTCAATTCAGTGAATTCAAGAAGTGGACGGTCTTTCAAACACCTGAAAATGGATTAACTATAGTGCCATACTAGACCAACGTAAAGCAGAATTGGTGTCCTATCAGAATGTACTGAGCCATAGAGGTGAGTGTGCCCTTGTGAAGAATGCTGCTACTCTGGCCCCACTCCATTTCAGTCAGATCATCTTCCTCTGCAACGTGTGTTCTCATGTGTATAGCGCCACCTAGAGGCTCTGATTTGTTCTGTAAGGAGGTTACTGATCCCTGTCACTCTTTTAGTGGCAGTAATGCATACCGTTCAATGCTCCAGCTCCTCCTGAATCTCAAAGAGGACGAAGCAGTGTTGTGGGAAACCAGGTGGCCTTTTCTGACTGTGCCTCTACTGATGTGGTCGCTATGGGAATTCTTTGGCTGTACTCTGTAGATAGGAACCCTCTAACTTGAATCTCTTTGCCTTTTAGTCAACTTAACTTTCACCTTGTGTTGTCCCGCCCACTTTTGTGGGTTGTAGTTCTATTTCCTGTTGCTGAACCTCGTGGCAAAGATGCTGGCTAGCGTGGACATGGGGGATGGAAACATATAAGCTTTGCTTCTTCCATCTCCTTTTCAAACAGTGTATAGTTTCTGGCTGTTTTATTTTTAAACTTTTTGGGGGGGGGGGGGTTCCTCTTTTCCCATTTCATTTATTTTCAAATGTTGTTTTGCCGGACAATGGTAAATGTAGCCAAACTAACACTGTGGTTTGAAATAAAACGATTGAATCTTGAATCTTGAATTATTCCCAAACCAAATAAATTATGCATCTATATGTATACTGCTTAGCTAGCTCATTCTCATTGTAACAAGATAATACATAATATATCTACAGTATATGGACAGAGCTGCTTAGCTAGCTCATTCTCCTTGGTAACAAGATAATAAATAATGCATCTCGGATACAACTGCTCAGCTAGCTCATTCTCCTTGTAACAAGATAATAAATAATACATCTCTATGGATAAAACTGCTCCGCTAGCTCATTCTCCTTGTAACAAGATAATAAATAATACATCTATATGGATACAACTGCTCAGCTAGCTCATTCTCCTTGTACCGATATGTTAATGCGTTAATTATAAAAACAAGTGGCTTGCCAAATTGACGGAAAGGGAAATACTGAAGCGGTGAGCTGCAGCGTCCTCGTTGCCTGGAAACATAAGGTGAACATCAGCGCTTGAACAGGGACCGTTTCCTGTAGGCTTATCTTTACCGTCTGATTATTCGACACAATCTACGTGAGCAGACGGAGTGAGTCACCCTGCTTTAGCTTCAAAGTACAGCTCAGCC
>NC_140180.1:92278221-92345721 GCF_963971535.1 Notolepis coatsorum
TTGTTATCAATACATTATTGCATTTATTTGTGTTGCTGTGTCTTTATTTTATGAAACCTTGCCCGGTATTCATAAGCAATGCAAGTTGGTGATGTAATTCCCCTTACTTTCAGAACTCATAACTTGAAATCATGATGATAATAATAATAATAATAATAATAATATAATAATAATAATAATAATAATATAATAATAATAATAAAATAATAATAATAATAATAATAATAAAATAATATACATTTTGTAATTAATCCCCTGCATTTTAATGGTTTTCTTCTCCAGGTGCCAAATAGTTTTCAAAAAACATTTAGAATTTCTCTTTGTCCAAACAAAATGTGCTCTTGTCATCTATAATCAATGAAAAGACGCTGTTGTTTTCTAGAAAACAATGTAAGATTTAGTAATTTTGGTTCATATAGCTTTGAGACAGTGGTTGCCTTTTAGAGTATAATTTAATCCTTTTAGATTGAATCCATTAATCCCTTCATCTTCAAATTGATGGTATAGGTATACACGCTTCTCTTATCTGGCTTGTGGTTCCATATGACATTTGTAAAGATTCTGATTGTATGCTTTAAATATACATTCTGTTGGTGTTGGCAAAGACATCAATATATATGTAAATTGGGAAATTTCCAATGAATTTATTAAGGCTATTTTTCATTTCACTGTTTATCCTTCCATTCGTGGAATTATTTATATACTCTTTGCATTACAGTTTTTGAATGAATACTTATAATTTATCTTATTTTATATCGACCAGTCCATCTGATAAGGTAGATATAATTTGATGTATTATGTATTTGTATATGTATTATGTGTTATGAAGTTGAAAATGACTAAACTAAAACTAAAATAGACAGTACACACAATATTTCTGACACTGGGAATACATTCCCTGAGGTCCATAGATGTCCCTAGATACCAAGAACATGCAAAATGGTCCTTGTAGAAGTGGAGCAATCTTCCATTTACTTGTGTATGTACTTTTAGGCAAACTTTCTGAAAGTATGGCTCGGGCATAAGAGGTTAAAGTACATTTAAATGCATCCCAGCCTACAAGTAATTTCTTATTCACTCCTTCCTCTTCTGTTCTCTCGCACCGCCTCTCCACCTGACCTTTACCCTCCACCTCTCCGTTCCTCCGTTTCTACCTGCTCCCTCTCTCCCCACCCCTTCTTCTCTCACTCTGTTCCTCACACTGCTGTGTGGCTTGTCACTAACACTAACTGTAAAGCCTTCACTCATCACTGCACCTTGTGTTACAGAGCTGGCTGAACATTGTGTTTTTGATGCAAAGCTCCACATGGCAATGTCTATAGTTCACTCACTCACTGGGTCGCTGTGCAATTCCCAGAACTTATATTGCCAAGAGGTGAAATGGCAGCAAGGGGTTAGCTGACAAAAGGCGATGGTAAAGTTCTAAATTTTTTAATTTATTTATACATTTTTTGGTTGGGGTTGTACCACTTCTAGGTGTTTTTCAGTGGTGGATAGTGAAAAACACCTAGAAGTGGTACAACCCCAACCAAAAATTTATAAATAAATAAAAATGTTTAGAACTTTACCATCGCCTTTGGTCACCCCAGTTAGGACAGCCGAAACCCGTCCAATCTTTCGCCGTTGACTAAAGACGCACTTCTTCAACCATTATCTGAAAAAAATTAAATATTTAACCCTAACTAACCTTACTGTCATGCACTTGTCCTAATAAACTAACCTACACTGTAGCACTCAACACTTTGATGAACATTGTTACTCAGCTGATAGAGTTGTGCCCTTCCTGATGACTTGTCGTACAGAACTTGTAAGTCGCTTTGGATAAAAGCGTCAGCTAAATGACTAAATGTAAATGTAAATGTGGAGGAAGTACACAGTTCCTTCATTAAGTAAAAGTAGAAATACCCAGATAATTGAGTACTCTGGTAAAAAGTCCTCCATTCAAATTCGACTTAAGTAAAAGTAGAGAAGTATTTGCTATTGAATGTACTTAAGTATCTAAAGTAAAAGTATGCATTCTACATGATGTTTGTGTATTCCAGTGCTTGGGAGCATTCAAGTCTTGATCCATTGACCTCTACAGGTTATGTTAAAGTGGTATGTGGTCCAGTTATGCTGCTCTGATTAAAGGTTATGTTAAAGTGGTCCAGTTATGCTGCTCTGATTAAAGGTTATGTTAAAGTGGAAGTTGTCGGGCTTCAAAAGTCTTGCCATGTTTTCTATGCAAAATCGTTCTCTTCAAAGTATCTAGTAACTGATGGGTTCAGATACATGTAGTGGAGTAAAAGTACAATATTTCCTTTGAAATGTAGTGGAGTAAAAGTATAAAGTTCCCTAAAATTAAAATAGTAGCTTGAAATTGTACTTAAGTACAGCACTTGTTGTTCTAGTGTTGTTGCTGCAAGGAAGGAATACAAGACCTAGACTGAGATTAAATTAGCATTCCACCGGTATAACGTCATGTCCACATGGCGGCCTACACTATAAACTGTAAACCGTGTGTAAAATATGTTCGTAATCTTTAGAATGTTTAGAATTTCTTCTTCTTTTGGGGCTGCGCGCCTGACCGATGTAAAAATTGGCTGGGGGCACAATATAAATTTAAATATGATATCATAAAATGTACCAAAAAGAATTATTCCAGGGAGAGCATGCCCCGGACCCCGCTAGAGGGTTGGAGGTTCACCCACCACAGTCTCACAAAATCCTGTGGGAAACACTGTACTTCCAAAACCTCCCATCTGGTAGCATCTGATCTCCGGCTTTGAGCGGAACGTGGCATACTAACGACGGCTGCAGCGCTCTCATTGGCCCCCCGTCGTTGCTAGATCCCAAGACTTGGAGGTCCCGTGGGCGGGGCCAGCTGGGCGGAGGCCAGTCGAGCTACTTGGCTACTTCCATCATGGAGGAAAACAATAGCTGCTTCTGAATTCTACACGCTACATACTACGTTGGATGCAATTTTGAACATGTGATCTGTTATTATGCAAAGACTGTATGCGACAGAGTATGCATACCAAAAGCACCAACATTTGAAGTATGGAGCGGATGGTTGCTACATGATCGTTTCAATCCCAAAATTCCAGCATCAGATCATTTCCTGCATTATTTCCACTTCCAGGTCATTGCAACAGCTGTTGACTGAACTTTTCCCCAAGTATGTTGTATGTAGGATGTCACACATACTGCACCCCGTGTACTGAACACAGTAAGCTCCAGCAGTATGCAGTATGATGTATGTAATGGATACGATGAATTTGTGAGGGCAGCCAACTCTTTGTATTCCTGTTACTCTCCATCCAGTTTTACCTTATAACCTTCTGCGGCAGCCGGGGATCCTTTATCTCAGTGGGACCAACCTGTTTGGATAAAGGTTAACAATATTCATATAAACAAATAATATATTCAAATGAAAAAGGCGTGCAAAGACTTTGTAAGATAATGTAGATTCGTAAATAGATATTCTCTATTTGTACAGCTGGCCCCCCTGACAATCTCTCTCTCTCTCTCTCTCTCTCGCTCTCTCTCTCTCTCTCTCTCTCTCTCTCTCTCTCTCTCTCTCTCTCGCTCTCTCTCTCCCTGCCTCTCCCTATCTCTCTCCCTTTCTCTCCCTATCTCTCCCTTTATCTCTCTCTCCCTGCCGCTGTCTTTATTTATCTATCTTTCTCCCTGCCTCTCTTTCTCTCCCTCTCTCTCCCTGCTTTCTTTATTTATCCCCTTCCCCTTTATCTCTATCTCTCTCCCTGCATTCCCTCTATTTCCCTGCATCTCTCTCTTTCTATCCCTCTCTCTCTCTCTCCCTGCCTCTTTCTTTATGTCTCTCTCTCCCTTTCTATCTCTCCCTATATCTCTCCCTTTCTATCTCTCCCTATCGCTCTCCCTTTCTATCTCTCCCTATATCTCTCCCTATCTCTCTCCCTTTCTATCTCTCCCTATATCTCTCCCTATCTCTCTCCAGTCCATGCCTCTCTCTCTCCCCCTCTCTCTCTCTCTCTCTCTCTCTCTCTCTCTCTCTCTCTCTCTCTCTCTCTCTCTCTCTCTCTCTCTCTCCCCCTATCAAGTTCCTTTTATTGCCACACGGTCCATGTCTCTCTCTCTCTCTCTCTCTCTCTCTCTCTCTCTCTCTCTCTCTCTCTCTCTCTCTCTCTCTCTCTCTCTCTCTCTCTCTCTCTCTCTCTCTCTCTCTCTCGCTCTCTCTCTCCCTGCCTCTCCCTATCTCTCTCCCTTTCTCTCCCTATCTCTCTCCCTTTATCTCTCTCTCCCTGCCGCTGTCTTTATTTATCTATCTTTCTCCCTGCCTCTCTTTCTCTCCCTCTCTCTCCCTGCCTTTCTTTATTTATCCCCTTCCCCTTTATCTCTATCTCTCTCCCTGCATTCCCTCTATTTCCCTGCATCTCTCTCTTTCTATCCCTCTCTCTCTCTCCCTGCCTCTTTCTTTATGTCTCTCTCTCCCTTCTATCTCTCCCTATATCTCTCCCTTTCTATCTCTCCCTATCGCTCTCACCTTTCTATCTCTCCCTATATCTCTCCCTATCTCTCTCCCTTTCTATCTCTCCCATATCTCTCCCTATCTCTCTCCAGTCCATGCCTCTCTCTCTCTCTCTCTCTCTCTCTCTCTCTCTCCATCTCTCTCTCTCTCTCTCTCTCTCCCCCTATCAAGTTCCTTTTATTGCCACACGGTCCATGTCTCTCTCTCTCTCTCTCTCTCTCTCTCTCTCTCTCTCTCTCTCTCTCTCTCTCTCTCTCTCTCTCTCTCTCTCTCTCTCTCTCTCTCTCCTCTCTCTGTGCGCATGCGTGTGTATGGTGGTGGAGCGTGGTTGAGCGAGAGCGGATGAGCGTTTGCGGTGTGAGTGAAACTCTAACTTTTTCTCTAACTTGTTGTGTTTAATGTTATGAATTAGACTGTTGCTTATTTATTGTGTGCTTTTACGAGAGTGTTGGCTTTAGTTGTTTCGGTTGAGTTTAGCCGTAGTATAGAGTGACAGTTGTTTGGTGAGTTGCTGCGTCGTGCCTTTACACAGGCATGGCGGAGCAGGGAGGAGCACCCTCCGGATTGGAGAAACTTACCACGCAAACATGGTTTGCGACCAGGGGAGGAAACTAACTTTTTGGCTTACCAGCCAACTGGCGGGTATCTGATTTTTTTTACCAGCCAAATAGATTTTTTACCAGACAAAAAAAAATCGCTAATTGTGATAATTACTTCTTTGTACGTTCTTCGTCTAAATTGATTTTCAATCATAGTAAATTAATCACTGTCTTCTACTCTTCAAAATATTACATCATTAAATCACATATTAACATGAAAGAGGGAACTATTCTGGACTGGGTTTGGCTGAACTGGGCAGTGAAAGATGCTGGGTTGGGCTGGTCTAGGTTATACTGAATGATGAATTGAAAATGGGGGACCCTGATGTAAACAAGACGAAAGTCTTTCTCTGGTCTGCATCCCCTTAACAATTGCATGTATTGAGCCGTACTGTACTGTACCCATTCTGCCAATCTGTTAAATAAAGTTCTCATTCATCACAGCTCAACTACTAGGGAATGTGTGTCTGACTCTTAAGTGCAGGAAATATTCATCAGAAAGGGGGGACATGATGGAGGGAATGGAAAGAGCAGGTTTGACAGGAGCAGGGTTGAAGGGATTGATTGATTGAAAAGTGTATTAACAGATTGCAGAATGGGTACAGTACAGTTCAATACATACAATTGTTAAGGGGATGCAGACCAGAGAAAGACTTTCGTCTTGTTTACATCAGGGTCCCCCATTTTCAATTCATCATAACATATTGGAGTGTGGAGGAAGTGGACAAGGCATTAAGCAAACAGGACTGAAATGGGGGACCCTGATGTAAACAAGACTAAAGTCCTTCTCTGGTCTGCATCCCCTTAACAATTGTGTGTATTGAGCTGTACTGTATTGTACCCATTCTGCAATCTGTTAATAAAGTTTTCAATCAATACTGGGTTGGGCAGTGAAAAGAACCAAGCATTTCACTGTAATGTAATAGCTAAATAAAACAAACTTGAACTTGACTTGTTACATTTGCACTCTGGTTGTATGCCAAATGTATTCTGGTTGTACTGTACTTGTGCTGTAAGATGACAATACATTGGAACCGAATCGACAACGCTAGGGGTTCAGCGGGTGTATTCTGAATGCCAAATATGACAACATCACCGTTGTGAAGGGCATATGGGCGAGTGGTGATATGCTGGGAAACACCGGTAATAATAAAATGTCACTCGGCTGCATTTAAGCAAAGCCGCTCAGTATAGTCCACTATGTTGAATGCGCGTTATGGTAGCTTGTTACATGCTAGGTAGCTAGCCGGCTAATGTTGTTGACTTGTCATTCTCATCCGACTCGAAGGAGACGCGTCGCGTGCTGTTGTTCGCCCCCATGTCAGACCGCACCGATATCCGAAAGCGACGACTCTACATGCAATTATTTTCATCCACTCATGTGTTTTTGTAAGTTTGTCTACGTTGTCAAGCCGGCTGCCGGTGGCAGGAGTTTGTAGGTCTGCGCGCAGTCAGTGGTCTGTCCACTTCCCCTAGATGGGCGGCATCTTCTAGAAAACGAGTGTTCATTGGAGGAGCTTAGAGCGCATCTGTACAACGATGATGTTCATTGGTTATGGTCTGATTATTATGTGGCGCAAATGGGAGGAATCAAGGGGGGAGTCAGAGTTCGGTTTGTGTCAGTGAGCGAATCAGCAGATTGCAGAATGATTTTTTTGTTTTGTTTTGTAATTACTAGTACTCGCAGACTGGCGAGTGCTCTTCATGAATTACTCGCCAAACGTAAAAAATACTCGCAATTGGCGAGTAAAGTGGGCCTAATTTCCTCCCCTGTTTGCGACTCTCTCCAGACCACGGTGTGTCAGTGGAAGAGTGTTGTTTGGCTATCGGCGCAGTCGCGGGATATGCGAGTGTTAAGTCAGCTTCTAGGATGAATAGAGCAGGTGTGTCATTTTTCTTGATTATATCGTTAAAGTGAATCAGATGGTAGAACGTGGAGTGGTGATTCGGGAGACGCTTACTACCGTGTTTCCACTCGTCACCCCCCCGAACCCAGCCAAACGTGTTATAATTTTGAATGTCCCTCCGTTTTTAAAGAATGGACTTTTGGAGAAAGCTGTCACGTTAAACATGTCGTGTCTTTTAGGAGACAAGTACATATGATTCTGAAGAAGAAAGATGAGGAACTGAGTTTAGTTTTCAAATTCAGGCTGGACGATTTTGACTACGACATTTATGTGAGCTCAGGCAGAATGAAGTGCTTTGGATGCGGGGAAGAGGGTCATTTGATTCGTGCGTGCCCAGCGAAAATGGGTGAACAGCCGACTGCTGGCGCTGAGGCTACAAAGACAGCAGATAGCAGTCAGACAGCAGCGAATACGCCTTTGGCAGCTACCCGCACTGCAGCAAGTAAACCTACTGTTACACGCACAGCAGCGGAAACAAGTGTGAGTGAGAGGCCAGTTGCAATTATTGCAAAAGCACAGGTACACAGTGGAGAGAGCGGGGGAAATGTTGTGCAGGCGCAAAGCATCAGCACTATTCAGGGGAATCTGCTAATTGATTTGAACAGTGATACTCAGGTCGAAGTGAGAGGATTTGGAGAGTACAGCAACCAGGATAGTGGAGTTTGTACTGGTTGAGGAAGATGAGACAGAGATGGAGTTTTCAAAAGTTGTACGAAAGAGGAAAAGCAGGGCTACTTCGAGGGTTACTGGCGGGCAGGACGCGAAGGCAGCTAGGAAGGAGCAGAGCCCCGCCCCCTCTCAAACAAGGCAAAGCCCAAGAAATAAAGGACAGGCCGCACAGTCACAGAACAGTAGTAGCAGCAGTGAGGAAGAGGAGGATGAGCTCTTGAGTGATTTATCACAGCCTGAGTTCTCTTTCAAACAGATAAAAACATTTTTGAAAAATACAAAAGGTAAATCTGTTAAATTAGAGGCATTTTTCCCTGATTTAAGGAAGTTTCACGATTCTGTCACAATACACATGAGGAGTGGGGAGGACGCAGGGCAACCTTTTTTCTCTCACCAAGAGGGATTCCGCTTGAAGAAAATATTATCAAAAGTCAGAGCAAAAATCAATGAGGAGGCTGTTGGTCCTGATGATATATAGGCCTAATGTGTTTTTTTTGCTATTGTTTGGTTGCTGCTGTGCTGTATACTAAACATGTGTGACTTTAAACTGGGGTCTTTAAACGTTAATGGTGCTAGAGAAGATGGTAAGAGAGCTGCCCTGTACAGCCTGATCAGGGGCAAGAAGCTAAATGTTACTTTTCTTCAGGAAACTCACAGCACGGTTGAAAATGAATCTGACTGGAAGAGGGAGTGGGGGGGGGGGGGGGGGGAGCTTTCTTCAGTCATAAGAGTAGTAGCAGTGGGGGAGTTGGCATTCTTTTTTCTAGGGATTTTCTACCTGCTTCATGTGTTGTTGATGAGATCATTCCAGGCAGGTTGCTTAAACTCTGCTGTATTTGAAAATGTAAAGATGTGTTTTGTAAATGTATACGCTCCAACGGTGGGGTTGGAAAGGTTATTGTTTTTGGATAAGTTAAAAAATACTCTTAGTGCTTGTAGTAGTGAGGAGTATCTGTTTGTGGGTGGTGATTTTAACTGCACTGAAGATCCCGTGTTAGACAGGAATCATCAGAAGCCTGTCTTATACGACTGGTTGAAACCATTGAACTGTGTGATATTTGGAGATATCTCCACATTAATCAGCGGCAGTATACCTGGGCTCATTCCAGGGATAATTATTTATCGTTTGGCCAGGCTTGATCGTTTGTATTGTTTTGAACATCACATGAGTGTGGTCACAAGCTGTTCCATAAGTCCGGTGGGTTTATCTGACCACTCCCTTGTCCAGTGTTCCATTTTTATAAAAAATGTAAAGTGTAAAAGTGCATATTGGCACTTTAATGTCTCTCTGTTGTCTGACAATGGTTTTAAGGATGCTTTTAGTTCTTTTTGGGCTGACTATAGGCAAACTAAACGTGACTTTAGTTCACTGTAACAGTGGTGGGATGTAGGTAAAATACATATAAAACAGCTTTGCCTACAGTACACTCTCAATGTTACAAGAGACATGGCCAGATCTATGAGAGCTCTGGAGAGAGAAGTGATGGAGATGCAGGAGTTGGCAGGCTCCACTGGAGAAAGAGAACATATTGAAGTTTTCAAAAGGAAAAAATCAGCTCTGTCTGCCCTGCTGGGTATCTCTGCTAGGGGCGCTCTGGTTAGATCCCGTTTTCAAAACGTGGTCCAGATGGATGTTCTGTCTCACTTTTTCTTTGGTTTGGAGACAGAGCAAGAATGGCCAAAAGAGGCTGCTACACTCTCTGAGGTCAGACACTGGGCAGATGCTGCATGAGACAGCTGACTTCCGTCAGTGTGCGGTTGGTTTTTACAAAGAGCTCTATAGAACTGAGTACCAAGAAGAGCCGGAGGTGGCACAGTCCTTCTTTGAGGGCCTCCCTAGAGTCTCAGCTGAGGACGGCGCAGAGCTGGAAGCACAGCTGTCAGGCCAAGAGCTGCTAGAGGCTTTGCAGAGCATGCAGAGTGGGAAGGCGCCTGGGATAGACGGTCTCCCGGTTGATTTTTATAAATCTCTCTGGTCTGTGATTGGTGAGGATCTTTTGAGTGTCCTCGGCGATAGTCTGAGAAAGGGGAGGCTGCCTCTGAGCTGTAGGAGAGCGGTCATCACTCTCCTGCCCAAGAAGGGAGACTTACAGAACATCAGGAACTGGCGTCCAGTGTCTTTACTCTGCTCAGATTATAAAGTGCTCTCAAAGGTACTGGCAATGAGACTGAGGAAGGTGATGGAGCAGGTAATCCATGTGGACCAAACCTACTGTGTGCCCAGCAGGTTGATATCTGACAACATTATGTTGATTCGAGACATTTTGGACCTCTCTGGTGTTTTGAGTTGTGAACTTGGTCTGATTTCTCTAGATCAAGAAAAGGCTTTTGACCGAGTTGAACATCAGTACCTGTGGAAAGCAATGCAGGCTTTTGGTTTCAGCTCTGGGCTCATAGCTATGATCCAGGTCTTGTACAGAGACATTGAGAGTGTACTTAAGATTAACGGTGGTTTAAGTGCGCCTTTTGAGGTTCAGAGGGGAGTCCGACAGGGCTGTTCTTTATCAGGAATGTTGTACTGTCTGGCCATAGAGCCGCTGTTACATAGATTAAGGACTCATTTGCCGGGTTTTTCTTTTCCGGGTTGTGACATAAAATTCAAACTGTCTGCATATGCTGATGATGTCATGATTATGGTAAAGTCCCAGCACGACATTAACATTGTACAATCAAATGTGAGGGCTTTTGGTACTCTCTCCTATAGGGTGAACTGGCAGAAGAGTGAGGCCTTAGCAGTGGGTAAAGGGCCAATTGATGGACTTGTGCTACCTGGAGGCCTGACTTGGAAGAGGGGAGGCCTAAAGTACTTGGGGATTTATCTTGGGGATGAGGTATTTTCTTCCAAGAATTGGGACGGTGTGGTAGAGCAAGTGGAGGGCCGGCTGAAGCGATGGAAATGGATTCTTCCAAAACTGTCGCTGAAAGGTCGGGTCCTTATTATCAACAATCTTGTGTCCTCCATGCTGTGGCATCGGCTAGCATGTACGGACCCGCCGCTGAACCTGCTGTCTAAGGTGCAGGGGTTGATGGTGGACTTCTTCTGGGACCGGTTGCACTGGGTCCCGCAGAGTGTCCTTTTCCTGCCCAAGGAGGAAGGGGGACATGGGGCTTGTCAACTTGGCAAGTAGGGGAGCTGCGTTCAGGCTCCGTTTCATTCAGAGACTCCTGACAGGACCGGCTGATCTGGTCTGGAGACCTGTGGCCCGAGCCATACTGGAGCGGTGTGGTGGGCTAAGTCTGGCTGAGCCAATGTTCCTCATGGATTTAAAGGGATGTACAATGAAAAACCTGCCCCGTTTCTACAAGGGACTGTTAACAGTGTGGGGCTTGTTTACGAAAGAGAGACTGAAGGACGGTGGCTCTTTGTACTGGCTTCTGAGGGAGCCGGTGGTTCATGGGACTCGTTTTCAGGGTGGGGCTGAAGTCTGTCTTTTATTTGTCTTGATTTGATTTGCTGTTCTGTGTTTTGCGTTATACATTCTGATGTATTGTTGATTGCTGAGTGAGAAAATAAAGTTGTGTTTAAAAATCAAATCTCTCTCTCTCTCTCTCTCTCTCTCTCTCTCTCTCTCTCTCTCTCCCTATCTCTCTCCCTTTCTATCTCTCCCTATATCTCACCCTATATCTCTCCCTATCTCCAGTCCATGCCCCTCTATCTCTCTCTCTCTCTCTCTCTCTCTCTCTCTCTCTCTCTCTCTCTCTCTCTCTCTCTCTCTCTCTCTCTCCATCTCTCTCTCTCTCTCTCTCTCCTGCTCTCGGACTCCTGCAGACCTAGATTGACACCCGGGGCGTCAGAGGGGTCAGTAGAAGGTCACGTCGGATAAGGAAGGTCCCTCTGAGACCCTCGAGCCTCAGCTCTGTGTGGCAATGTCATGTTAACACCTCTAATCATGTGAGATTTCGCACCTAATGCAACACAACATACTGTATAGAGACGACGTGCCACACAGGTCATGGGTTGGATTTGAACCCAAGAGGTTGAGTTAGTGTCATGCTGTTACCCATTGAGCTACACAGGGAATGGAACCCCTAACCCTGGCAGTGTTAGTGCCTTGCTCTACCCATTGAGCTACACTGGGAATGGAACCCCTAACCCTGGCAGTGTTAAGGCGGCAGTAGATGTAAAATCGAATTTCCCTGGCTTTGGGTATTGATTGAGGAAGATGAAGAGCCCGTGCTGTGATGTTTGTTGTCTCCGGTTAGTCTATGTGCCTTTGTGAAGCAGTATTTTTTATTTTCGCTACGTCATTCACTTTACACCCTTTCAATCTCTCCCCTGCATCAAGCTGTCTTGCTCCATCGCCGTGGGGGGGGGGGGGGGGGCAATCGCCCGCCGGATGATTCCGTTCTCTCGTCCAAACTTTTTCTTTCTTTTTTCTTATCTCTACGTTTGACTTCCTATTGGGACTTTCTCTTCCTTCCCCCTTCCTCTGTCCCTCCATCCATCATGTAGGTCAAGTCGAGATGCGTTTATATTGTATAGCTCAAAATCACATTACGTGTCTCGATGGGCTTCGCGGGCCCACAAAGGTACAGCGCCCCCTGGTTTAACCCCCAAGGAAGATAAGGAAAGACTCCCACGGAAACAACCTTAATGGGAAAAAAAGGGAAGAATGGGCAATTCAGTGAGAGATCCCCCCCCCCCCCCCCCCCCCAACTAGGACGGCCATGTGTGCAATAGGTGTTGCAGTGGGGAGGAAATACAGTAAGGGAGTAATTATAGTAATAATAGCAAATAATAGTGATAATATAGGAGTTGCGGAAAGCAGGATCAGAGAGCGTAGATTCCTTTGACCACACATCAGTGTGTATCATTTATTTGCATCGTAAGACAAACAACAAACCAAAACATTGAATTAATATGGCCGACACACATCCCCCAGTGTCCTTAAAGTGACAGTGTAGGTGAATTATGTTCAGTCCATGTAAGTGTCCACTGCAATAATAAACAATACGAGGACATTGGTAGAAAGGAATAACTGGTAAGCAGAGACAACGGGGCATAACAATGCAGTGCCACGTGCGTACCTTACAGAACGTGCCCGTGGACGCCCCTGACGGCATGCGAATGTGGACGTCTCCTCCTCCACTCTGACCGGACCTGAACCCCCCCCCCCCCCCCCGTCGTTCAGGACACATTACGTTACGCTCTCTGTTTCGCTTCGAGAAGTACGCCAATTATTTCAAAATGGAGGTATTGATATGGATTTATTCATGAAACGGAGCACTAAACATGGCAAGCGTTCTTATTTACCACCAGGCCTCTCTCCTCGGAGACTTATAATTTGGAGCAATCATTTTTCTGCCTTTGTCATCAACAGATCAGAAGGTAAACAGTTTGCTGTCTGTTGTAATTCTGCCCCGAAGGCCAGACTGCTCTCCTGCGCGCACGTACACACGTACACACACACACACACACACACACACACACACACACACACACATCTACACACACGCACACTTTATCTCTGTGCGCCGGTTCCTCACTTAAATCTCTGCATCTCTTATTCAACATCTCACAAAAGGGTTTTTAATGTGTCAAGGTGCTTTGTGGTTTGTATGCTGTTGAAATGTCTCAGCGAGGCAGCGTGGCCTCGCCGTGCACCCGGCCTTGAATGTTAGTACTTTGAGCACTTTGTGGACAGAGTTTCACCTCACTATCTTTATTTGTTTTGTAGCTATTCAGAAAACCTTTGCAATGCTTTCTTTCTCCACACGCACGCACGCACGCACGCACGCACGCACGGACGCACGCACGCACGCACGCACGCACGCACGCACGCACGCACGCACGCACGCACGCACACACACACACACACACACACACCTACACACACATCCTTAGGAGTTCAAATGACCAAAACATACCATGCATTTCTTCATATCCAGAAGTCATTGAACTCCATTTGTTGTCCCAAGAACTGTTAAAGCATAAGCTATATATATGTGTGTGTGTTAACCCTTTCACTACCACACTACAGCAGGTTAACCCTTTCACTAGTAGTGAAAGGGTTAACCTTATGCAGTGTGGTTGTGAATGGGGTTAACCCTTTGTCGTGTGGCAGTGAGAGTGTTAACCTTCTGTATTGTCACAGTGAAAGGGTTAACCATTTGGTAGTGTGGTAGTGAGAAAGGGTTAAAGCACACGCTATGAATCAATAGCTAATATTCAATTGTGGCTGTTGCACAGTGTCAGTAACATGTATGTTTCTCTGGCTGTGCGACCTGGGTCTTGAGATGGTTAGCTACGGGCGGGCGGTCAGCGCTGGAGGAAGCGTGTCTGTTGTGTGACGTCCAGGTGAAAAGAGCCATGGCTGTGAACCACCACTGGGGGGCAGAGCCTGAATTAATTCCTGCTGATCTATGAAAATAATTCCTGTGATTTCAATTTCAACGTCAAACAATTGACTATTTCTAACAAGAGTAAGAGAGTGTCTTAGAGTGGATTCCTTCTTTCAAGTTCAAGTTCAAGTTTCTTTATTAGTTGTCATACAGAAGTACAGAATACTTTTATACAAAATGCTTCTTTCTCTTACGCTCCAGAGACTGTGCTAGACAAAAATAGATAAGTATAAAATAAAATAAGTATAGCAAGTATAAAATAGAAGTCAAGTACGTGGACACAAGTGT
This sequence comes from Notolepis coatsorum, assembly GCF_963971535.1. Classification (NCBI taxonomy): domain Eukaryota; kingdom Metazoa; phylum Chordata; class Actinopteri; order Aulopiformes; family Paralepididae; genus Notolepis; species Notolepis coatsorum. The sequence goes on from NC_140180.1 coordinate 92,292,516, forward strand.
TCAGTATATACATATGTACAATGTTCAATGCAGAGTAGAAGTAACTGAGTTACCATACAATATACTATACAATACTAATATACAATATACTATATAGTGCAAAGCAGAAATGGGATGAGGTACAATTTAGGTACAATTTACCTGCTGTCACGACCAGCAGAGGCCCTTTCTACTTGGATGTCAATAACAACAGCTGCAAACCAGCAATTTCCTTTTGTAAGAGTAGGACATTGGATACAGAATGAAACGATGCTACCTGTGTCTACTTCACCTGGCTCTCATAATGCGGTTGAAGTAAGATTTGTTTGACTAGTGGTTGTGAGTCAGATCCTGAGAGTTCCTGAACTCTCATGCAGGTGAAGCATGTGGATTAAAAAGTGGTTCTACCAAAAAAGTTAAATGTCACTTGCTGCGACTCATGGGCAGCCTTCTCTGGTCCGTAAACCTTCTGATTTTGAGTGGCCGGCCGCCGTACATTTAATTACTCAGGAGTTGTCATTACGGGGCCCATTTGAGTACATCACCTCCAGCCAAACACCATCCCTGGGTTTAATGAATGAATGTTTCAGATGCACTCATTATTTATTTTCCATCTCAAATAACCGCGAGCCATGTTAAATCGAAGAGGCTACCTGACGGAATGTCCTTTTGGGGGGGGCTCTGATTCCTCTAACGTTGTATCTTAACTCATTGACTGCCACACTGTTTTTCCATCTTTAACACTTTGGATGCCACGCCCGAGATTTCTCGGGTTTACCCCCCCGCTGGTTGAATGCCCACTCATGAGAATTCTCGTATTTTTATTTCTATTTTTTTATTAGCGATCTGAAATCATATTGCATCAAGCGAGCCTACTGTTGGATATTCCAGTCACCCCAGGCTCTCAGATGTGAAAAAAGCGCCCCCTATCATCTCCCAGATGGTAAATCACCCTTTTGGATTGGACTCAATGAAAGTGAATGGGATAAAGGATTTCTGACTCCACATTTTACTTCTCACTGATGTAACCGGGGTCTACCAGAGTTCATTCTGGAGCCGCTGAGCCGCGGCGATTATGTGTTATACTGTACACACGGTGGATCAATACAATTATCGATTTTTTCGAATGGTGATCAGGAATTGGAATATACCATTTGGATACCATCTGATGTCAGGTAAGGAATCTATGTTATCAGTCTTAGGATAATCAGACTCGTTTTCACGGAGATATAAGCGTTTCCACTATATGTGATATTGCTGTTTCACTGTAAAAACCATCAGGAAATAAGAGCAGCGATTATCAGCGCGCGGCACGAGTGTGCGTGCGCACACATATACTATTGATCATCTAGCGTTTATTTGAAAACGATTCATAAATAGGCCGACAAATGACAACGTTCTGGAATATTCCAGTAAAAGGCGATTATCATGGAATGTGTTATTTTTTCCGCGAAAACGAGTGATTTTCAAAATGCTATCAAACGGAAATGAAGCGATAAAAATACAATCTGCCTTGACAATGTCGACTGGAAAATGAGTCTTTGATAAGCGACGGGCAGATTAGACACATAGCCATAATTTAAAACATAGGCGATATTAAGTTAACATTGGAGCGGATTTGGGCATTCAAGGGACTAATAAGGAATTAACCTTTCGCAGTGAAAGTCTTAATATCTGGCGCCAGCGTTTCAGACCATTTTGACGATGTTTGCAGACCCATCGTATATTCTATATTATAGCTATGGAGACAATAGTATGGCTCATTTGAAAGGCAATATGTATTTTCTTTATTTTTGTATTTTTTGATCAACCTTTTCTCCCATTTTTAATTTTTTCTCCCATCCCAATTTCGTATTGTCCAATTCTCCCCTCCCCTGTCTCGAACGCTTGTTAAGCCATGCCTTCCACAGTGTGCAGCATGCGCATTTCGTGCTTGTTGCTCGCCTGACACCTATATTATTTCCAGGTCAAATGTAAACATGACCATACATAGAATTGTTCTATTCACAAAGCCACCAAGGGGGGGGGGGTTCCCTCACCATAGTCGTCTGACTCGTTTTCTAATGCTGGGATCATTACAAAGGCATGTTTTATGATGGGGTTCGGTAAAATAGACGTTACCTTTGTCAGCAGGTCCACCAAAACCTTGTCCACTCCTGCTCCGAAGCGTCTGAGTCAGAACAGGAACAATTTAAATAAATAGTTAGTTGGCTCCGGCAGTGTCTACCACGGTGCGGTGAACAGGTAACGTTACATCCTCAGCCTGTTTGAAAATACCAGAGTCTGGTGAAAACGCACCTTATGTTATGGATGGATCGTCACCGGTTGTCATAATAATCTCCAATAGTTTGCCGCTCTACACGATCGCCATTGCCGAATGTTAGTTGGCTCTGAAGTGCTCTCAACTCTGGTGGCGGCGACTACCGCGGAGCGGTGAACAGATAACGTTACACCCACAGCCGGTTTGACTATAGTATTTTTATGATTTACCAGAAGTTTACCTATCTATCTATCTATCTATCTATCTATCTATCTATCTATCTATCTATCTATCTATCTATCTATCTATCTATCTATCTATCTTTCTTATCATTTTTTTTTTTTTTTTTTTTTTTATCATTCCATTTGGGCTGTGGGGGGTGCTTAATGTCTGAAGGAGTCGACTGAAGGCTTCTTGTCCTCTGCAAAAGCATGCAATTGGTCAACTGATGGATACATCTTGATATTTGTCTAGTATAGTGTGTTCATTAGATGGGTGAAATCCTCTTTCAGTGCCTCTGTGCCTGTTTCCGTAGGCAGTTAGCCTCTGGTATGCGTGCCATTAGCGTTAGCCACGCTTCTATGCCTCTTTTCTTAATATTTATTTTAAATTTAAAATTTTTATTATATTCGACTAAGAGGTTGGCCAGTCGACTACGGCCCCTTTCGACCGATTAGTCGACTAATCGATTAATAGGGGTCAGCCTTAGTACTTAAGTATCTAAAGTAAAAGTACACAATCATTCTACATGACGTTTGTGTATCCATTGACCTCTATAGGTTCTGTTAAAGTGGTATGTGGTCCAGTTATGCTGCTCTGATCAAAGGTTATGTTAAAGTGGTATCTGGTCCAGTTATGCTGCTCTGATTACGTCCTCTGGAGGTTGACCGGCTTCAAATGTGAAAATATATCATCTTCATACATTTTCTATTTTGTATACATTAGGTTTTCTATGAAATATCCTTTTCTTCAAAGTAACTAGTAACCGATGGGTTCAGATAAATGTAGTGGAGTAAAAGTGTCAAGTTCCCTAAATTGAAAATAGCTCGAAATTGTACTTATTAAGTACAGTACATAAACATACCTAGTTACTTTCCACCACTGAATAAACCCCACAGCAGGGTGTTTCTAGTGCTCCACAGGCCGCACTCCATGTCCTCTTCCACTTTATGTTTTTGAAAGAATTCGTTTTTCTTCTTTCTTCTTCATTTCCATTTCTTCTTCAGAAATGGCGGTGACTCAGATTCACTTGAGAAATGTGTTGTGGTTCAAAGAAAGAGTTCAGAAATGTGAAATCTATTCCTTAAAGACCTTGTTTTTTCCTATAAAGGCAAGGTACAGATGCACGTCGCTGAGGCCGTCTGTGCTGTTGCCAAGTTGTCCTTGTTCCGGCTACAGTACATACTGTGAAAGGTAGAATGGTGCTGGATGTCATTAGAGTTCTTCCAGTATATGTTGAATGAATTAATGACTTTTATTTATATAGCACCCTTCACAGCACGAATGCACAGGGTGCTTTACACTACAGCTTAACACATTCCCTGCCACCACTTTTATCATCTTATACTATTCTCTGCCAGTACTGTAAGTCTATGGAGATGTTCACCTTCTTTGCAGGGCTATAACTTTTTAAATTGTATTGCTAAATTGACATTACTATGGCCCATTCAACATCGATTATCTATCGTTCAGGATGTAGGAACGTTTTACTTTTTCATTCACACATTCATACGAAAATACTGTCTAGAGTATAAATATATTTGTATCGTTTTCTGCAGTAATTCCTAGAACGTGAGATATAGGCATAAATGCATATATTAGATCATCAAATGCCGTTTGATACCGATCGACGCTATATACAAAATTTCAACTGTACATGGTCCTAAACGTTATGACTGATCATGCGCGGGTGAACAGGGGGGGGGGGGGGTCGTTTATAATTCTGTGATCGTCGTTAAATGCTTCATGTAGTATGGGTGATATATAGATCAGAGCAGTTTGTATGGATAATAATAAACAAAAACGTTGAAACTCACGGCAGCCTCCTCTTAGCGTTGGGCGATGATACTGGAGCAAACAGATCCCAGTTATGTGATGGGGATCGAGGCGATCCATTTCCGGTTTGTATAATAATAATAACAGCCCAAATCATGTGGATTATTGAGTTATGGCAGCGATCCATATCCACGGTGTGTGGCTAGAGTCCTGGGATGATAAACGAGTGGCCGGACGGATTTAGGGGACGGACCGAGCTCCAACGGGCATATCCGGTTTGGCAACTCGCCGATCAGCCACCAGGTGGCAGTATTGAAGCGTTGCAGAGTTGTGCCGGCTCAGACAGCATCAGACAATGATCCATGAGTGAAATATGAATACCATGGCGAAAATATGAAATATGATCAGAATAACGTCGTACGCCGTGATCTGGCAGAATTTGCATGAACTTGAAACCCGTTCTATGACGTTATTGGCGGAGAAAGTGTTCATATAAAAAAACACAACAAAACAAAATCAGAAATAAATGACAACAACAACAGACAGCAGTTAAAAAACAGTGAAACCAGATAAAAAAAAGTTGAATAAAAGAATTTGGATGTTCTTTCCGGTTCCAGTTTTGTGTCCACCGCTGGTCCTAATGAATGAATGATCATTGCATTTATAGAGCGCTTTTTTAGACACTCGAAGCACTTCCAATGTAGGGTGGAAATGGCCTCCTTCACCACCACTGTCTAGCAGGCTCAATGACTGCCATACACCGGCACCACCAGGCACACATCACACTAAACAATGGCTGAAAGGCTCAGGAGACAAGGATTGATATCAGCCAATTAAGGGGAGAGTGAGTTTTGAGTGAGCAGGGAGGTTGCAGAGACCAGATTGGGAATTTGGCCAGGAACATCGGGGAAGCCTCGACTCTCTGTGATAGGCGCCCTGGGTTCTTTAACGACCGAATTCAGTCGGGATGGCAACTATATGGTGTCCCTGTCACCGTGACAGGGGCATTGTTACTGCCAGGTCCAGAGGACAGAGTGCTCCCTGCTGGAACACAACACCATTGACTGATTGATTGATTGAACATTTTATTAACAGATTGCAGAATGGGTACAGTACGGCTCAATACACACAATTGTTAAGGGGATGCAGACCAGAGAAAGACTTTCGTCTTGTTTACATTAGGGTCCCCCATTTTCAATTCATCATAACATATATGACATACATGACATACAGATAGACAGTACTGCTACATCTATACATTCATGACATACCAGATTTACAAATACAGTACTGTTTAGCTGGCTGAGGCCATGCAGATCACAAAACCTACTGAATGACTTGAAGACGGGTGCATCTATTTGTTGCATATATCCGTGTTCCAGTCTCCAATAAGAATTGTTTCTACATCCTCAACTCCAGCTAAACACCCATCCAGTGTATCATAAAAGCCACTCTGTTCTGGCTGTCTGTAGATTGTGCCGACTAATACTGATTTAGCCTGTTCAAAAATAATTTCAACCCATACAGTTTCAAGAGTCTCGTGACTCAGGTCAGTACGGATAATGAATTTGGTGTCTTTGTGTATGTACTGTACATGCAGACACCACCTCCATACATGTTCCTGTCATTTCTGACTACTGAGTAGTTTTCAATTTCAATTTCTGGGTCTGTCACAGAATTGTCAAGTTTTGTTTCTGAGAAACATAATATGTTAGCCTTATAACGTTTATAAATAATTGTCTGATTTCAGCCAGTTTATGTCTCATGCTGTTTGTATTTAGGTGACATATATATAAGTCCATTTGTGTTGATTATCTGATTGATGTCGTCAGGCTGGAGGTATTTCTGTTCATCTACATTTTACATTTACATTTAGTCATTTAGCTGACGCTTTTATCCAAAGCGACTTACAAGTTCTGTACGACAAGCCATCAGGAAGGGCACAACTCTATCAGCTGAGCAACAATGTTCATCAAAGTGTTGAGTGCTACAGTGTAGGTTAGTTTATTAGGACAAGTGCATGACAGTACGGTTAGTTAGGGTTCGATTTTTTTTTTATTTATTTATTTTTTAATTCAGATAATGGTTGAAGAAGTGCGTCTTTAGTCGACGGCGAAAGATTGGACGTGATTCGGCTGTCCTAACTGGGGTGGGTAGTTCATTCCACCATTGTGGGGCAAGGACTGAGAATAGGCGACTTCTCTTTGATGACCCTCCCGGAGCTTGGATAGGAGTAGGTCTGAGGCGGCCAGAAGATGCAGAGCGTAGGGGTCTTGAGGGTGTGTAGTTAGAGACCATTGACCGGAGGTAGGCGGGAGCGGTTCCCTTTGCCGCACGGTATGCTAGGTCGAGGGCCTTGAAGCGGATTCGTGCAGCAATGGGGAGCCAGTGCAGGTCCCTAAGAAGTGGGGTGACATGGGCCGACTTCGGTAGGTTTGAGATCAGGCGGGCCGCTGCGTTCTGAATGAGTTGAAGAGGCTTAGTGGCAGTGGCCGGGAGGCCAGCGAGCAGTGCATTGCAGTAGTCGAGGCGGGAGATGACTGTTGATTGGACGAGGAGTTGGGTGGCTTCTTTTGTCAGGAAGGGGCGGATCCTTCTGACGTTGCTCAGGAGGAATCGGCAGGTTCTGGTCGTCGCTGCGATGTGAGCAGAGAAGTTCAACTGGTCGTCAAGGACAACACCAAGGTTCTTGGCGGTCGGGGACGCAGTCACAGCTGCATTCTCGACTGTGATTGAAAGGTCGGTTAGGGGGGAGGATTTGGCCGGCAGGTGGAGCAATTCTGTTTTGCTTAGGTTCAGTTTGAGGTGGTTGGACGTCATCCAGGCTGAGATGTCGGACAGACAGGCCGAGATCCGCTCAGAGACGTGGATATCTGAGGGAGGGAAGGAGAGGAAGAGTTGAGTATCGTCGGCATAACAATGGTAGGAGAAGCCATGAGACGTGATAATGTTACCCAGTGATTTAGTGTAGAGGGAGAAGAGAAGGGGTCCTAAAACCGAGCCCTGGGGGACACCCGTCCCTCTCCATGACACTTGGTAGGAGCGGTGATTGAGGTATGATGACAGCCATGTCAGCGCAGAGCCAGCCACTCCCATTCCTGCGAGGGCCGCAAGGAGGATCTGGTGGTTGACTGTGTCGAAGGCTGCAGATAGATCTAGGAGAATCAGGACAGAGGAGAGGCCTTTCGCTTTTGCTAAGTGAAGTGCCTCTGTGACCGCAATGAGGGCTGTCTCTGTGGAGTGACCAGTCCTGAAGCCTGACTGATTAGGGTCTAGGAGGTCATTCTGTAAGAGATAAGCAGTAAGTTGGTTGGATACAGCACGTTCAAGTGTTTTAGAAAGGAAGGAGAGAAGAGAGACAGGACGGTCATCTGTGTCCGGTCCTGCGGTGGGGGGAGGGGGGGCTTTGTTGATATTAAGGTCCGTGAGTGGGTAAGTGGGGAGGGGGGATGGGGGCGGGTATCCTTTGTCCTGGGACGACTCTGCTAGCAACGTTAGCTAGCATGCCATCGGTCCTTTTCCGAGCCATTGAGAAGGTAGAAGTCACTATGGATCTCTTTTTTTCCGCTTTCACTTCTCTCCACTTCTGATTAGTGTTGATTCATTGATGAATTGAGGTATGAGTCCGTAATCCATATTAGCAGGAGGAGCAAATGTGCACAAAACCTTGTTGTTTTGGTTCTATGGCGAGAGCTCTCAGAAATGCGACTGTTCATGGCTGCACCGGATGTTTCTTGGGGCTGAGGGCCGGAATAGGGTCAGTTGGACAGAGTCCAGAGGACAGAGTGCTCCCTGCTGGACAACAACACCACCAGGTCCAGAGGACAGAGTGCTCCCTGCTGGACAACAACACCACCACCAGGTCCAGAGGACAGAGTGCTCTCTGCTGGACAACAACACCACCAGGTCCAGAGGACAGAGTGTCTCCCTGCTGGACAACAACAACACCACCAGGTCCAGAGGACAGAGTGCTCCCTGCTGGACAACAACACCACCAGGTCCAGAGGACAGAGCGCTCCCTGCTGGACAACAACACCACCAGGTCCAGAGGACAGAGTGCTCCCTGCTGGACAACAACACCACCAGGTCCAGAGGACAGAGCGCTCCCTGCTGGACAACAACACCACCAGGTCCAGAGGACAGAGTGTCTCCCTGCTGGACAACAACACCACCAGGTCCAGAGGACAGAGTGTCTCCCTGCTGGACAACAACACCACCAGGTCCAGAGGACAGAGTGCTCCCTGCTGGACAACAACACCACCAGGTCCAGAGGACAGAGTGCTCCCTGCTGGACAACAACACCACCAGGTCCAGAGGACAGAGTGCTCCCTGCTGGACAACAACACCACCAGGTCCAGAGGACAGAGTGCTCCCTGCTGGACAACAACACCACCAGGTCCAGAGGACAGAGTGCTCCCTGCTGGACAACAACACCACCAGGTCCAGAGGACAGAGCGCTCCCTGCTGGACAACAACACCACCAGGTCCAGAGGAAAGAGAGCTCCCTGCTGGACAACAACACCACCAGGTCCAGAGGACAGAGTGTCTCCCTGCTGGACAACAACACCACCAGGTCCAGAGGACAGAGCGCTCCCTGCTGGACAACAACACCACCAGGTCCAGAGGAAAGAGAGCTCCCTGCTGGACAACAACACCACCAGGTCCAGAGGACAGAGTGTATCCCTGCTGGACAACAACACCACCAGGTCCAGAGGACAGAGTGCTCCCTGCTGGACAACAACACCACCAGGTCCAGAGGACAGAGCGCTCCCTGCTGGACAACAACACCACCAGGTCCAGAGGACAGAGTGCTCCCTGCTGGACAACAACACCACCAGGTCCAGAGGACAGAGAGCTCCCTGCTGGACAACAACACCACCAGGTCCAGAGGACAGAGTGTCTCCCTGCTGGACAACAACACCACCAGGTCCAGAGGACAGAGCGCTCCCTGCTGGACAACAACACCACCAGGTCCAGAGGACAGAGAGCTCCCTGCTGGACAACAACACCACCAGGTCCAGAGGACAGAGCGCTCCCTGCTGGACAACAACACCACCAGGTCCAGAGGACAGAGAGCTCCCTGCTGGACAAAAACACCACCAGGTCCAGAGGACAGAGTGCTCCCTGCTGGACAACAACACCACTTTCCAACAACAGATCTTCCGATCATGAGTCCGGAGCTCTGGCCACTGCCAGACTTTAATGGTAAATGGGCTGCATTTACGATAAGGAAAACAAAGAACAGAGAAACACAGAACCACAGGGAAACAAGCAACCGTATAAAGACACAAGATATAAAACCGCGAGTAACGAGCAACAAATACAGAAACCAGTAGGGGAACAATCAGGGAAGTAAGGGTTATAAATTACTACATTTATATAGTGTAGCTCTTTTCTTGTCTTCCGACCACTCAAAGCACCATGACTCACATTTACCTATTCAACACACACACACACACACACACACACACACACACACACACACACACACACACACACACACACACACACACACACACACACACACACACACACACACACACACACACACACACACAGGGCGGAGGCACCAACCTGCTTGTCGGGAACAGTCAGGGGATTCAGTGCCTTGCTCGAGGAGACGATGCCGGGAGGAGCTCGGATTGAACCAGGAACCGTCACAGTTTTCCACAGCCTGCCAGTATACTTGCAGTGGTTGCCAGCAATGCAGAAATGCACACAACTCTGTGTGAGTGTCGATGGAACCTGGTAACATGTTAAACGTTTGAACTGTAATGATGTGATTGCATTTCAAATGGATATGAATTCATTAATAGTCAGGCGCCTTGTTCCCCCAAACTGTTGTGCACTCTCGCTGCCTCTCTGTCTCTCTGCCTCTCTGTCTCTCTGTCTCTCTGTCTCTCTGTCTCTCTGTCTCTCCTCTCTGCCTCTCTCCTCTCTGTCTCTCTGTCTCTCCTCTCTGTCTCTCCTCTCTGTCTCTCTGTCTCTCTGTCTCTCCTCTCTGCCTCTCTGTCTCTCCTCTCTGCCTCTCCTATCTGTCTCTCCTCTCTGTCTGTCCTCTCTGTCTCTCCTCTCTGCCTCTCTGTCTCTCTGTCTCTCCTCTCTGTCTCTCCTCTCTGCCTCTCTGTCTCTCTGTCTCTCCTCTCTGTCTCTCCTCTCTGTCTCTCCTCTCTGTCTCTCTGTCTCTCTGTCTCTCCTCTCTGTCTCTCCTCTCTGTCTCTCCTCTCTGTCTCTCCTCTCTGCCTCTCCTCTCTGTCTCTCCTCTCTGTCTCTCCTCTCTGTCTCTCCTCTCTGTCACCTCCTCTCTGTCTCTCCTCTCTGTCTCTCCTCTCTGTCTCTCCTCTCTGTCTCTCCTCTCTGCCTCTCTGTCTCTCTGTCTCTCCTCTCTGTCTCTCCTCTCTGTCTCTCCTCTCTGTCTCTCTGTCTCTCCTCTGTCTCTCCTCTCTGTCTCTCCTCTCTGTCTCTCCTCTCTGCCTCTCCTCTCTGTCTCTCCTCTCTGCCTCTCTGTCTCTCTGTCTCTCCTCTCTGTCTCTCCTCTCTGTCTCTCCTCTGTCTCTCCTCTCTGTCTCTCCTCTCTGTCTCTCCTCTCTGTCTCTCTGTCTCTCTTCTCTGTCTCTCCTCTCTGTCTCTCCTCTCTGTCTCTCCTCTCTGTCTCTCCTCTCTGTCTCTCCTCTCTGCCTCTCCTCTCTGTCTCTCCTCTCTGTCTCTCTGTCTCTCTTCTCTGTCTCTCCTCTCTGTCTCTCCTCTCTGTCTCTCTGTCTCTCTTCTCTGTCTCTCCTCTCTGTCTCTCCTCTCTGTCTCTCCTCTCTGTCTCTCCTCTCTGTCTCTCCTCTCTGTCTCTCCTCTCTGTCTCTCCTCTCTGCCTCTCTGTCTCTCTGTCTCTCCTCTCTGTCTCTCCTCTCTGCCTCTCTGTCTCTCCTCTCTGTCTCTCCTCTCTGTCTCTCCTCTCTGTCTCTCCTCTCTGCCTCTCTGTCTCTCCTCTCTGTCTCTCCTCTCTGTCTCTCCTCTCTGTCTCTCCTCTCTGTCTCTCCTCTCTGTCTCTCCTCTCTGTCTCTCCTCTCTGTCTCTCTGTCTCTCCTCTCTGTCTCTCCTCTCTGCCTCTCTGTCTCTCCTCTCTGTCTCTCTGTCTCTCCTCTCTGTCTCTCTGTCTCTCCTCTCTGTCTCTCCTCTCTGCCTCTCTGTCTCTCCTCTCTGTCTCTCTGTCTCTCCTCTCTGTCTCTCCTCTCTGTCTCTCCTCTCTGTCTCTCCTCTCTGTCTCTCCTCTCTGCCTCTCTGTCTCTCTGTCTCTCCTCTCTGTCTCTCCTCTCTGCCTCTCTGTCTCTCTCCTCTCTGCCTCTGCCTCTCTGTCTCTCCTCTCTGTCTCTCCTCTCTGTCTCTCCTCTCTGCCTCTGCCTCTCTGTCTCTCCTCTCTGTCTCTCCTCTCTGTCTCTCCTCTCTGTCTCTCCTCTCTGTCTCTCCTCTCTGCCTCTCCTCTCTGTCTCTCTGCCTCTCCTCTCTGTCTCTCCTCTCTGTCTCTCCTCTCTGTCTCTCCTCTCTGTCTCTCCTCTCTGTCTCTCCTCTCTCTGCCTCTCTGTCTCTCCTCTCTACCTCGCTGCTTGAGCCACTGCTGAGCACAGCAGAGGCAGGATCTGTGCACTGGGGCTGTGCCAGTTCATCCAGACTGATCAAATCATAATTATGGGGCACAAAACCCTGTACAGGAGCTATGTCCACCATTAGGAATAAAATGATGTCATCTTATCGATCATGACATTCAGAAATGACTGCGTTCCATAGACTGTAAAAATAAGTGTGTTCGTAATTGTGGAGTGACTTCCGGTAGTATCTCTCTCAATCTCTCTGTTTATCTTCCTCTCTCTCTCTCTCTCTCTCTCTCTCTCTCTCTCTCTCTCTCTCTCTCTCTCTCTCTCTCTCTCTCTCTCTCTCTCTCTCTCTCTCTCTCTCTATCTCTCTCTCTCTCTCTCTCTCTCTCTCTCTCTCAATCTCTCTCTCAATATCTCTGTTTATCTCCCTCTCTATCTCACTCACTCTCTCTCACTCTATCTTTCAATTCAATTCAATTCAAGTGGTGTTATTGGCATGACGCAGCTTGTACATGTTGCCAAAGCAAATGGTTGATAACATAACATCTTTCTCTCTCTCTCTCCCACTCTCTCTCCCACTCACTCTCTCTCTCTATATATTTCTCTCTCTCCCACTCTCTCACTCTCACTCTATTTACTTCTCTCTCTCTCCCACTCACTCTCTATCTTTCCCTCTCCCACTCTCTCCCCCACTCTCACTCACTCTCTCTATATTTCTTTTCTCTCTTTCCCACTCCCTCTCTCACTCTATCTTTTGCTCTCTCTCCCACTCTCTCTCACTCTCACTCTATTTATTTCTCTCTCTCTCGCCCACTCACTCTCTATCTTTCTCTCTCCCACTCTCTCCCCCACTCTCACTCTCACTCTATATTTATTTTCTCTCTTTCCACTCCCTCGCTAACTCTATCTGTATCTCTCTCTCTCCCACTATCTCTCTCTCACTCTATATTTATTTCTCTCTTTTCCACTCCCTCGCTAACTCTCTATATCTTTATCTCCCACTCCCTCTCTCTCTCACTCTATCTTGCTCTCTCTCTCTAGTTTTACCATGGATTTGTTTGAACTTGATTTTGAGAGACTGTCGGCTCTAGTGTGTACTAGGCAAGATATGGCATACAGAAAGGCAAATTCCAATAATTGATGTAAATTGGCAAGTCTTACAATATTGATTCTTGAGTAACATGTTCAAATAGTATTAGGCCGTTTTCAATTGATCCTCAGGAGAGGCATAGATCAGTTAAAACCTTATGATCCCGTTGTATATGTTTATCAGGGTTGGGTTCTAGGGGAGGGGAAGGGAAATCGATACAACACAATATTTTGCATGCATCTAGATATTCGTCGTCAAATATCGATATCATTTTTTTTCTATTTGCTGCAATAAGAATTATTGCAATGAAGTGAACAGACTGAAAACATTATCTTATTACAACAGATTTGTATTGCAGATGTTGACCACGTTTTCTGTCGGGGACATCAGCAGTTGAAAATAGTTAATACAGTATATCGCAATATATTGCAATATCATAATATTATGGTATTGTGACTCTAGCACCGTGATACTAACGGTTGTGATTCTCACCCCTATTGGGTTCAATTCACTTTCAATTCAGTGAATTCAAGAAGTGGACGGTCTTTCAAACACCTGAAAATGGATTAACTATAGTGCCATACTAGACCAACGTAAAGCAGAATTGGTGTCCTATCAGAATGTACTGAGCCATAGAGGTGAGTGTGCCCTTGTGAAGAATGCTGCTACTCTGGCCCCACTCCATTTCAGTCAGATCATCTTCCTCTGCAACGTGTGTTCTCATGTGTATAGCGCCACCTAGAGGCTCTGATTTGTTCTGTAAGGAGGTTACTGATCCCTGTCACTCTTTTAGTGGCAGTAATGCATACCGTTCAATGCTCCAGCTCCTCCTGAATCTCAAAGAGGACGAATCAGTGTTGTGGGAAACCAGGTGGCCTTTTCTGACTGTGCCTCTACTGATGTGGTCGCTATGGGAATTATTTGGCTGTACTCTGTAGATAGGAACCCTCTAACTTGAATCTCTTTGCCTTTTAGTCAACTTAACTTTCACCTTGTGTTGTCCGCCCACTTTTGTGGGTTGTAGTTCTATTTCCTGTTGCTGAACCTCGTGGCAAAGATGCTGGCTAGCGTGGACATGGGGGATGGAAACATATAAGCTTTGCTTCTTCCATCTCCTTTTCAAACAGTGTATAGTTTCTGGCTGTTTTATTTTTTTACTTTTTGGGGGGTTCCTCTTTTCCCATTTCATTTATTTTCAAATGTTGTTTTGCCGGACAATGGTAAATGTAGCCAAACTAACACTGTGGTTTGAAATAAAATGATTGAATCTTGAATCTTGAATTATTCCCAAACCAAATAAATGATGCATCTATATGTATACTGCTTAGCTAGCTCATTCTCATTGTAACAAGATAATACATAATATATCTACAGTATATGGACAGAGCTGCTTAGCTAGCTCATTCTCCTTGTAACAAGATAATAAATAATGCATCTCGGATACAACTGCTCAGCTAGCTCATTCTCCTTGTAACAAGATAATAAATAATACATCTCTATGGATAAAACTGCTCCGCTAGCTCATTCTCCTTGTAACAAGATAATAAATAATACATCTATATGGATACAACTGCTCAGCTAGCTCATTCTCCTTGTACCGATATGTTAATGCGTTAATTATAAAAACAAGTGGCTTGCCAAATTGACGGAAAGGGAAATACTGAAGCGGTGAGCTGCAGCGTCCTCGTTGCCTGGAAACATAAGGTGAACATCAGCGCTTGAACAGGGACCGTTTCCTGTAGGCTTATCTTTACCGTCTGATTATTCGACACAATCTACGTGAGCAGACGGAGTGAGTCACCCTGCTTTAGCTTCAAGTACAGCTCAGCCACTAATTGATGGCTGCTCCTGATTGGCTGCCCCTGATAGTCGGCCCTAAGCCGTACGTCTCTGGCTTGATACTCTCTGACACTTTGACTTTCGTTCCCGTCAGTCCTGCCATGTCGCAGAAAAAACCCCAAAGAGCCCCTGTGTATTTTTAAGACTATCCCATCTTAAGTGTTCTGTCTAACAGCGACGGTCTAAGGCTCATTCATCTAGAGGGCTTTTTCCCCTCCGTCCTGGCCTGTGCAAAGGAGAGAGAGAGAGAGAGAGCGAGAGAGAGAGAGAGAGAGGAGAGAGAGAGAGAGAGAGGGAGAGGGATAGAGAGAGAGAGAGTGAGAGAGAGAGAGAGAGAGAGTGAGAGAGGAGAGAGAGAGAGAGAGAGAGAGAGAGAGAGAGAGAGAGAAAGAGAGAGAGAGAGAGAGAGAGAGAGAGAGAGAGAGAGAGAGAGAGAGAGAGAGAGAGATGCGCTGGCTTAATACAGAGATGTGGAAAGAGGAGAAAGGCGAGCCAGAGGTGAGGCTGACGGAGAGATGGAGAGTGAGATAGAGGAGAGGAAAGGGGGATTACTCTGTTAAAGAGGCAGAGGGAGGCATGTTTGAGGCCAAGCTAATGACCAGGAGTAGCCATCGCTGTTTGGTTACACGATGCTCTCATCCGGTACTTTCTGCCCAGAGAGACAAGAGCAGGCATCTGCACATCAGCACATTTAGGAGGAAGTGTGATCGGCACGTGTCGCTGACATGCCCGCCTGGCGCAATGGCTTCTGTGTGGAAGGAATATGTTTGTCTTATTGGGCGGAGTGGGTTTATACATTTGTCACTGGTAGGTCGGCCTGGTGGTTAAAAGGGGGCCTCTCCTGGTGTACTGGAAGCTCACGGGTTCTGTTAGAGTGGTTTGACCTCTTGATCTGTCTGTCAAGGACCCTGAACTCCCTACCTGTTCTGCCGCGCGTCAAATGGCCATTTGTATAATTACAAGTGCTCAGGAGGTAGGTTTCCAGTTCAATTCCCACTCCTCCCGGGCAACGTGTCGCAAGACACTTAACCCCTAATTGCTCTTGATGAGCAGGTTGGCACTCGCATGGTTTCCTCTGCCGTCGGTTGTGTGAATGTGTGAGTGAAAATTGTAAAGCGTTTTGGATAAGCGCTATATAACTGCACCATTTACCATTTACACTGTGTGTAATCGTCAAATGCTCCCAATTTCCATATTGAGAGTGTCTGACTGATTGCCCAGATGTAATAGCTGTTTACTCATAGAGAGCTCAACTTGGCTTATCTTGGTTATCTATATTCTATCTAGTAAGACTACCACCCGCCTACAGATTGCAGCAATTAGGACTGTCTCCCTTCTACTGCAGTGCCGACACGGTTGATATTTTTTTTTTTATCTACTTTTTTCTCCCATTTTTCGATTTTTCTCCCATCCCAATTTCGTATCGTCCAATTCTACCCTCCCCTGTCTCGAACGCTGTTAGACCATGCCTCCCACAGGCCGGCTGCAATGTGGACGAAGCCTTGCATCACGTGTCCCCTCCGGTACACGATGAGGCAGCCGTCGCATCTTTTCACCTGTACAGTGCGATCTCTCAGCGGCGAGGGTTGGGTGGGAGGGACACGCCGCCCCCGTCGCTTCCTGATTCTGCTGTGCAGGCGCACCAACCGACCTGTAGGAGTCGCTGTCCCACAAACGTCCGATCCCCACCACCAGCTTCCACCCCTAACACTGCCAATTGCATTAGTATGAACGACCAGCCATGCTGGTAGCAATGCCGAGAGCTGGGCTCCAACCAGCATCTCCTGCATTAGTGGCGAGCGCCTTGCCCACTGCGCCACTTAGCCGCCCTCCGACACGGTTGATTTTGAGGGTGATTGCTGTTCTGTTGCATGCCACCAGGAGGCGCAAAGCTGACAGAATGCCGTGATGTCTGATCCAATTGCAGCGTTGATAGGATAGCCAGTTAGCCACAGCGCTCGGAAATAGGTCTCGAAAGCCTGAGAGAAACTGCCCGGTTAAGTTGCGCCGTTCCGCTTGTCGTCATGAATCTACAAGCGTTTTTATTTATCATCTGAATTTGATGATGAATCTGTTTACTCATTTTTACTCACTGTACCTAGGTTGTACTTTAGATTGTATATTGTACTGTATATTGTAGATATGTATATTGTATATTCCTCTTACTTACTTTTTTACTTACTTTTTACTTGAAAAAGCACCACTCTCAGGGGCTCATACAGAACCAAGCATTTCACCGTAAAGTACGTGTATTTTATTGTGACAAATAATAAACAAACTTGAACTTGCTCAATCTAAATATTCTGAAAGCCCACTTTGTTTGCAACTCGTGAAGCATTATAAGCGGATCGATTATAAATAGAGCAGCGGAGTAGACTGGCCTCATCCTGTCTGCGGAGATGACATTTATAGGCAGTTTTGTGTTTTTATGAGTTTTTAATAAAATCATGGATTGTTTGTCCTGTGCTTTTCTTCAGCAGCAGGCTATTATGAGCAAACAAAATTTGTTAGATTGGACATTTTGATTAATTATATCAAGCGGAGAACGGAGCGTTCATTTACTTTATTAAAGTGACGCAAGGCTTCAGCTAGACGGCTCTGTCAAATGAAAATATAGGCTATATTAAATTATATTTAATGTTTTGTTTGTAGGCGCCACAGACTTTAGATGGTTAATGTCTAGTTAAAATAATATGCAACGTGAGAAAACGCTAAAACTACCAACCCGGGGAATATTACTTAGCCGGACTCTCATTTGTTGCATGAATAGAACAAAGGCTGACCACATGATATAATAATAATAATAATAATAATAATAATAATAATAATAATAATAATAATAATAATAATAATAATAATAATAATAATAATAATAATAATAATAATAATAATAATATAATAATAATAATAATAATAATAATAAGCTACATGTTTAATGTCTAGTTAAAATAATATGCAACGTGAGAAAATGCTGCTTCAGCTGTCTGTCTGGCTCGATCTGCAGAGGACAGACACACACACACACACACACACACACACACACACACACACACACACACACACACACACACACACACACACAGACACACACGAGAGAGGGAGAATAGCTTATACTGTAGCAGACTTAATAATTTTAGAATATTTCTGCTAATGAAGTGAAATAATAACTATCCAGTTAGTTTTCATAGTGGACCTGTATGACCATAAGACTTCAGGCTATGGAACCGTTATGTTTTCCAGCTCCTACCTCTACCATTCTGAACTCCCCAACTCTGCATGCGCAGATTGATACACCTAGATTGTGTGCCTCCTCTCTCTCTCTCTCTCTCTTCTCTCTCTCTCTCTCTCTCTCTCTCTCTCTCTCTCTCTCTCTCTCTCTCTCTCTCACTCTCACTCTCACTCTCACTCTCACTCTCTCACTCACTCACTCACTCACTCACTCACTCTCACTCACTCACTCACCCACCTACCTACCTTATGGTTATGATGGTTAGATTTAGTTTATTCTGTATCCTCCATTCCCCACAACCACACGTTCAAACATAATTAAAAACCGCTTGCATCTCATATTATTCTAACTTAACTCTAAATAGGTTTATTTTCTTTCTTTCATGTATTAAGTTATTGATAATTTTACTTAATACATCAAATTGTATTGATAAACATTATACAGTATCTTGTGCACATAAATGCATGCACACAATGCATCTCACTATAACAACATCTTGTGATAGCGTGTGTTTTGTGACGAGCTGTTGGAATGAGACTACACGTGAAAAATTGTTTCACCTGCTCTCTCTCTATGCTTAGACGTGTTTCATAGCACCATGATTGCAAAACGATATCCTCAATCTTGTAGCTCAAACGGGCCAAAGTGTCACGTAGAAAATGTTATTCACTGTCACGTAGAAATGTTATTCACTGACCTTTTCAAGTGTACATGTGGATGGTTGGGTACGATGGAAAAAAACGTCAAATTTTTTAGCACCGCAGAGTTGAAATTTGCATGAAATAATTATTATTTGTGATATTAGACACTCTCTGAGCCTCCTCGTAAACATAATTGCATCTGTTTTCATGAAGGAATCGACCACGATGCCACACTTCAAGCCCCTTGTTAACAGAACTACCCGTCTGCTTCTCCCTCGAGAGCACTCTCATTCACACAACGAGTTCATTAACAACATGCATTAACCCTTTCACTACCACACTACTGCAGAAGGTTAACCATTTCACTACCACACTACAGACGGTTAACCGCCTGTAGTGTAATAGTGAAAGGGTTAATCTTATGTGTAGTGTGGTTGTGAAAGGGTTAACCCTTTGTCATGTGGCAGTGAGAGGGTTATTAACCTTCTGTATTGTGCAGTGAAAGGGTTGACAATTTGGTAGTGTGGTAGTGAAAGGGTTAATATAACAACGCGGCGATTTTCACCGTTATATTATGGAACACAATGCGGTGAATGCTTGACATCGCCGTGATCCGCGGACGGTTCCTGTTTGCAGGAGGCAGCACTTGACGCAGGCTGAGATTAATGTTCTATAACACAGAAACACCGACCTGCCTCTGAGTTCCATCGTTTACATCGTTCCATCGTTTCATCATCATCATTAGGTGGCTTCTTCGTTCCGAAGGTTGCCTATCACTCTCCAACCCATTCTGTGCCCACTTTTTCTCTCCAACTCCGTGACTCCGCCTCTCACTCCGCTCCAATCACAGACGTCGTCTACCCAGCCTCTTCTTGGTCTTCCACTTCCTCTCTTTCCATCCACCTTCCCCATCACCACCTTCTTGAACATCTCCCCGCTGGATCCTCTCAGAACATGCCCGCACAACTCCATCTTTCTCTTTTTCAACCTCTCCAGCAGCTGTCCTCCTTGCATATCCGCTCTTCTCAGTA
Organism: Notolepis coatsorum; assembly: GCF_963971535.1. Classification (NCBI taxonomy): domain Eukaryota; kingdom Metazoa; phylum Chordata; class Actinopteri; order Aulopiformes; family Paralepididae; genus Notolepis; species Notolepis coatsorum. The sequence goes on from NC_140180.1 coordinate 92,312,163, forward strand.
CCTCCTCATTCTTGATCTTATCCTTCCATGTTATCTTCAGCATCTTCCTCAGTGTCCACATTTCAAAAGAGTCTATCATCCTCTTTGCCTCTTCATTCAGCGTCCATGCGTCACTAACTGATCGGAAATGGTTGATACCATCATTTAACTGGCAAACTTTGTGAGTTGAGGATTTGAAACCGGCTAAATAGCCTCCAACTTTAGGAACGAAGTAACACGTGTTTGATCTGCTGATGTTCCTATACAGTGAACGTTAATTCCTCTTACTTGTTTTTTTTTATTTATTTTTTTAATTATCTTTTCCCCCCTCCTTTTTCCGATTTTTCTCCCATCCCACTGTTAGTCGTTATGCCAATTCCCAACCCCCTTCCTGGTTGTTGCGCACCCCCCCCCCTACTGTTGGTCCGGGAGGCCGGAGACTGTCACATCATGCTTTCCTCCGACGCATGTGCAGCCAGCCGGCAGCCAGCCTGGCAGTGCAGTGTAACGTGTGGAAGGTCACACTACCTTTCTCCAGATCCTACCTTCGCTGAGCAGGCGCCCCGACCGAACTGTAGGGGTCGCTGTCCACAACGCCCAGGACACACCCACGGCTCCCTCCCCCTAACTCAGCCAAACGAGTTAGTATAGCGATCAGCCCGAGCCAAGGCAATGCTGACTCTCCGGGAGTCGAGACCGCAGCCTCTTGCATTGGTGACGAGCACAATCTCCGCTACGCCACCTGACCGCCTCCTCTTCCTTGTTGACGCTGCAATGTGAATTATGTATCATTATAGACGTTTGTGTAAGCAGTTATCGATTACAGGGAAATCTAAACTCTATGGGCATTATTGTGTGTCGTTGAATGCGCAATTTGGTCAATCACATTTTGAATGTCTAAATGTGTGGCTTTATGCCTCGAAAAGATCATCGTAACTATGTACAGCCCTTGCGTGAACCCCTTCCCGCGCGATTTCAAAAACAAATTCATTTGCATCTAGCTTGATAAATGAGACTCAGATGTCTTCCCTTGCTTTTAGGCATTCAAGATATCTTGTTATAGCTTCATGTTATCCCTTAAGTATGTGTTGTGATCTTCTCCACCTACGTCTCCAACAACCCTGGTTAAACACCTCTTTCAAGGTCGACCCCGTTCACCTCGCCTCGGCGGAACAAACGCTTGACTTTGACCGCCTCCTCTCCACCTCCAACATCTGTATCAGTCTCTGAAGGGGGTTCCGGACGTGCGCGGGCTCCGCTCAGTGGAATACCAAGCGCCGGCGAGCCGAAGGGAATGCAAACCGCCCCCCGCTCGTCTTTGTCTCCAGTAGGTAGGAGGTCGGTCGCTCCGCCCAAATCAGTGTGCTGCCGGCGTCTCCTCCTCAGCCCTGTTTGAAGCCGCCTGATGATCCGCGTCCTGCCTGCCCCTCTCGGGGGACGTCCATCAGCCTTTAGCTTCTCCTGGCTTTGTAGTAGATCTTTGTATGAAGGCTCGGCAGACTCTCTACCACTCTCTCTCTCTCCCTCTGCCTCTCTCTCTCTCTCTCTCTCTCTCTCTCTCTCTCTCTCTCTCTCTCTCTCCCTCTCTCTCTCTCTCTCTCTCTCTCTCTCCATCTCTCTCCATCTCTCCCTCTCTTTCTCTCTCCATCTCTCCTTCTCTCTCTCTCCCTCTCTCCCTCTCTCCCTCCCTCTCTCTCTCTCTCTCTCCATCTCCATCTCTGTCTCCCTCTCTCCATCTCCATCCCTCCCTCTCTCTCTCTCTATCCATCTCTCCCTCCCGCTCTATCCCCCTCTCCCCTCTCTCTCTCTCTCTCTCTCTCTCTCTCTCTCTCTCTCTCTCTCTCTCTCTCTCTCTCTCTCTCTCTCTCTCTCTCTCTCTCTCTCTCTCTCTCTCTCTCTCCCCCTCTCTCTCTCTCTCTCTGCCTCTCTCTCTCTCCCCCTCTCTCTCTCTCCATCTCTCTCTCTCTGCCTCTCTCCCCCTCTCCCTCTCTCTCCCTCTCTCTCTCTGCCTCTCTCTCTCTCTTCAAATGCCGTGTGGAGAGAGGAGCTCTTGTACAGCAAGGCGCCCCTTTCTTTCTCTCTGGGTGAAGTGACAGGTCCCCCTCCCCGGAGCGGTGGGCGAGGAGGTGCTCTTTGGGTGAAGTGACAGGTCCCCCTCCCCGGAGCGGTGGGCGAGGAGGTGCTCTTTGGGTGAAGTGACAGGTCCCCCTCCCCGGAGCGTGGGGCGGCGAGGAGGTGCTCTTCAAGCCGGACTTGTCACATGAAAGCTCGACCTTGCCATCGCCCCCAGTAGGTTAATTTGACAGACTCTGTTGAACACACAGCGCCGAGCCATTGATTACGGTTCAAAGAGTTTTCTTTTATCCCGCGCCTGGTAATGCGTGTCAGACGCACGGGGCGAACAAGAGCGCGGCCTCCTCCTCCGCGCGTCACGGAGAAGATGGTAAGTGACAAGAGAGTGAGGCACGCGGGGCGAAGACCAGTCCCCCGTCAGAGAGAGAGAGCGTGGGCCTGTGTTTGTGTGAAGTTAAACAGGCAGACGCATAGGGCAAGTGTGGATTGTGCACATGCCCATGTGCGTGTGTCTGTGTGTGTGTGTGTGTGTGTGTGTGTGTGTGTGTGTGTGTGTGTGTGTGTGTGTGTGTGTGTGCACGTGCGCAGGCCTGGGATTTGTTTGTGAATTTTCCAAGATTTAAAATCTCCCGCAGAGTGTACCGGGGCGGGGGAGGGGGAGGCGAGCGAGCGAGCGGTTTGTTGGTGTGCCAGCGCAGCGCGATGGGCAGGCACTTTGTTTTGTTATTTTGCGTCTCGGCACAGCTGTGCCCGGGCGCTGTTTACACCCGTCGCCATTGGCAACAGATGAAGACGAGTCGCTCGCGGCGTGGCCACTCCCCCCGCCTCACCGGCACGCGAAGAACAGTCATCGCAATCACTTTCTCACCGGGTGTCTCCGCTCGCTTCGTCCCCGCACTCTCTCTGACCTCATCCATCTCCATCAACTCTCTCCCCTCCTCCTCCTCCTCCTCCTCCTCCTCCTCCTCCTCCTCCTCCTCCTCCTCCCTCACTTGTGATCCTACATTCATCTCATTGCTAATCCGCCTCCTTCCTCCTCGAGACATTTTTCTCTCTTTATTTTTTTTATTTCACGGTCTATCTGCCCTTCTTTGTCCCTTTTGTCTAAAATGCTAATCCATTCCAGGCTCGGGCCATTTGTCTCAGTGACTTAGACCTCCCTCCCGGTTCTAGCGAGCTGGAAAGCGTAGCTTCCATTTGACCCAAAGGGTAGGCGGCCTATTGTGCTCTTAAGTGGTTCTCAGTGATCGCTGGTTTTCAACCTTTTTGGTTTGCGACCCCTGAACACGGATGGGTGCCTCTTCACGATCACGCCCCCCCCCCCCCCCAACATAGTGAGGCGTAGACATAGGGCTGGGCGATATGGCCAAAAATGATATTGCGATAACGATATCGATAACAATATCATATCACTCTGTATTCGATATTATCGATATTGTTATAAGTATAAATTCTTTATTTATTTAAAAAAAAATTTTAACAACAGATGTATGTTTATTTTGCAGCAATTCTTTGTCGTTGCCGCCATCTTTAGTGTTACAGCCCCGCACACTCCAGTTCTGGCTGCAGCTGGTTTGAAAGCGAAAGTAAACTGGCTTCTCTGCTGGCTGTGGCTCCAGAGGAGTTGAACAGTTCTGGCTCTGCTCGTTTCTTTTCTATCTTTTGGAGCTTTTTTGGTGGACAAACCACCGCACATGTGCACCGTGACTCGTGACTGGAGTCTAGCTCTGCTAGCACACATAGCCTACAGACGGTTTCAAACTGTATTTTAAATTAGAAAGCAAACAAAATAAATGGACAAGAGAAAAATAAATCTCAATTTGGTCAGTATTGTCATTTGGACAAGCAAAGCCATTACTTTAAGTTGCAGGCAAGAAAGACAAGTCTGTCCACTGTCTCTGGTTTTAAAACTGCCCTGTTGCAGGTCACAAAAAAAAATTCTATATATTTTTTTCTATATATATTTTTTCCGATATCGATTATTAAAATATATCGCGATAATTATCGTTATCGTTATATCGCCCAGCCCTACGTAGACAGACTGGTGAACTTTGGTGTGAAATAATTGGTTTTTATATCACATTTGAAAGGCTATTTAACTCGATTAATGTTTCAAGGGGGAGCTATACCATCTATACCAAAAAGCTATAAACATGATGGTGTATCATCTTGCAACCCCCAGATTGAGATGAGAGCCACTGCTCTACATCAGCGTGCTGATTTGATTGGTTGGCAGATACTTCACTCACGCCGCCAACTCAGTTCCCAGCAGGCGGGACACGTACACAGAGCCTCTGTGTGATGAGCGCTCTAATGGAAGACAGGTGCTGCTGTCAGAACAGTACTCACACTACACACCAGCGTTGTGGTACTCCAGTCCTGGACTGGTTTTCAGGACTCGTAACTCGACTTGAGCACTGGTGACCCGGACTTGGACTCGAGCGTCGACTGCATTCGGACTCGGAAGGTGCAGACTCGGACTCGGACTTGTTAATTGATGAATACAATTGTTTTTGTATCACAAAGTAAATAAACTCCCTTTTGAAACGGTGACCGCTGTGTCATTTATGTTTAATGTAGACCTTTTTCTTATTTGTACGTCAGCTCTTTGACTGCCAGAGTGGAGTGGACTCAACCTTGATGACTTGGACTCGGACTCGGACTAGGGTAATGGGGACTCGACTCGGGCTCTTCTTTGGTGACTCGGACTTGGAGTCGGAGTCTCTAACACCTGGGGACTCGAGACTCGACTCGGACTTGAGATTTAGCGACTGGACTACAACACTGATACACACAACTCAGCCACACCCCTTCTATCAGCTTTCAACTGCACACAGTTTGGCCTTTTCCTATAAGGTCTGTGTCGTCATAGAAACCCTCAGATATTGCTTCTCCGCTACGACTGGAGGGACGAGTCACGTTGTAAGATGTATCATTGTGTCCCAGCGCTGAGCAACTTCCACCAGAACGTCGGGGCTACAACTGCACCCGTCCTCTGCTGGTGTTCAGGGCCGCTCTGTGACCAGACTGGACCCGTCCTCTGCTGGTGTTCAGGGCCGCTCTGTGACCAGACTGGACCCGTCCTCTGCTGGTGTTCAGGGCCGCTCTGTGACCAGACTGGACCCGTCCTCTGCTGGTGTTCAGGGCCACTGTGTGACCAGACTGGACCCGTCCTCTGCTGGTGTTCAGGGCCGCTCTGTGACCAGACTGGACCCGTCCTCTGCTGGTGTTCAGGGCCGCTCTGTGACCAGACTGGACCCGTCCTCTGCTGGTGTTCAGGGCCGCTCTGTGACCAGACTGGACCCGTCCTCTGCTGGTGTTCAGGGCCGCTCTGTGACCAGACTGGACCCGTCCTCTGCTGGTGTTCAGGGCCGCTCTGTGACCAGACTGGACCCGTCCTCTGCTGGTGTTCAGGGCCACTCTGTGACCAGACTGGACCCGTCCTCTGCTGGTGTTCAGGGCCGCTCTGTGACCAGACTGGACCCGTCCTCTGCTGGTGTTCAGGGCCGCTCTGTGACCAGACTGGACCCGTCCTCTGCTGGTGTTCAGGGCCACTCTGTGACCAGACTGGACCCGTCCTCTGCTGGTGTTCAGGGCCGCTCTGTGACCAGACGGCAGCGCAGTTATGTATCTTCTGAACGCTTGAAAAGTACAATGAAGGGAAATTGACACAAGCCGCCGAACCGAATGCTGGTATATGTTGGCTGTGGTCGATGAGTCATCGATCATCTTCTGAAGACTCTTTTCTTTTCTTTTTATTCTATTTATTTTTGGGCTTTCTGTATTTTTCTCTAGCTCCACCAAAACCAATATTGCTGGAGAAGTGATATTTCTCCATGGAAAAGTTGCATAAGTGCAGGTTTACTGTTTCAAAGTTGGTCATAGTTCTTTCTCGGTAACATAAAACGATGATGTCATGTTTTCTCTCCGTGCTAAAAGGGTCACGGCCTGTTGCTCTTGGGTCTCCACGTGACGAGATTAAATCTTTCCTTTTTAAAAGATATTGTTTAGAGCCTTTCTGCTTTATTGGATAGGACAGTGAGTGACAGGAAATCGGGGGTAGAGAGAAGGGGGATGACATGCCACAAAGATCTTAGGCCGGATTCAAACCCAGGATGTTACGATGACATCGCTTGCGCCCCAGGATGGGGATCCACCAGGGCGCCCGATGAAAAGATTAATAATGTGATTCAGTGAGTCTCTGGGCAAGAAAGTTACATTTCTCATTTGAGCTCCCGAGATGAAAAAGTTTAAGAATTTATTTGCTGCTCTGAGGGGTTTTGACAAATATTTTTCATTTTCTTAACTGTTATCTTAGACCTTGAGGTGATCATATCCCGACCCAAAGATTAGAGCTGCCAAGGAACCACCATATAGCTTGACCTATAAGTAATGTTATTACTTTTATAAATTTTTTTACATAATCCTTTCAAATTTCAGGTTAAGCTTTGTTTTGGTCCTCCACCAACAACAGTTGTCCGTTGCTATGCAAGGCCCCATTTCCTATTGGGCAGTTCTAAGAACTCATGGAATGTCTCTCGTCCAATCACAACGCGTGGTTGGAGATAACTGTTTAATACACTTAACTTGTTTCACTACCAGTATATGATCACATCTGCTTAATTGTCCTTATTCAATTATTTCAATTATCATTTTCGATCAATATTCTCAAATGATCCAGAAGTCATGTTAATGTCGTAATATTTAATCTTATGATTAATTAAGACATAAAAAACGATAAACAATACATATTGCCCAGCACCGCACAAGGCACACACACACACACACACACACACTCACGCACCAACCATCCTCTCCTGTCTCCCCTCCCAGGTGCCCTGGCCATCCTCATCCCCGAGCTGGACCTGGTGATCTCATTGGTCGGTTCGGTCAGCAGCAGCTTCCTGGCGCTCATCTTCCCGCCCCTCCTCGAGATAATAACCTATCACACGGAGGGTCTGTCGCCGTGGGTGTTCGTCAAGAACGCCGCCATCAGCCTGGTGGGTCTGGTCGGCTTCGTGGCGGGGACCTACGTGGCCATGGAGCAGATCATCGCTCGCAGCGGAAACAAGCTGCAACAAGAGACCTTCCCCTCCTTCATGATCCAATAATGGAGGGAAAATGACAGTTGGGGGGCGGAGGGAGGGAATCACTGGATCCTGGAAACCCTCCGACCACAGTAGCACGGCTAGCCTGTTTAGCTGTTTTTATTCTTCAGCCATTTTGAACAAATCGAGTACCAGGTTTGATCAACGTGGCGTTCGGAGGACTTGCGGTGATCACCTTGCGGTGGTGGTGGTTTGGCCGAGGTACAGAACATGCAGAATGTCAGCTCAGTCACAAATCTGATCATTATCTTATTGCAATTTATTCTTATTCCATTTTAATAATGCAGCGAAATGGAGTTCTATGGAATACAGAGCAGGTGCACTTCCTCTAACCGGCTGCTTGGCTCACAGGCGCTCAGCTACTAGACTTTATTACAAATACAAATACATTTATGGAAATAGCAGCACTCCCCCAAAAAGAAAATAATAAATGCAAGACCTTAGGCTCAACTACACGTCTTTATTATGGGCTACATCAGGTTAAATAGCTCCCAGTAGAAAATGTGAAATTGAGGCAAAAGTATTTTTCTTAGAATGCTACTATTTCCACCCTTTTATTTCTTCTCGTGCTTAATGATGATTCCTCTACTCTTGTAGATATACTCCCTGATAGGTTGATAACGTGCCGACTTAAACAGTTACATATTTTAGGGATTTCCTTTTGATGAAATAATTGTTTGCTTCATTTTAGTTTTGATGTTTTAATCAAGGTATTGAACTACCTCACAAGCCAATATCGATTTTCTTTTTGGGGTCGAACGTGTGGTTCACCCTTTCCGGACGGTTTAAGTGCTGTGTTGATCAGTGGACCTCATCGACGGCTCAAACTACAACAGTTTATATGAGTATTATTTATATGAAAGATGAAATCAACGTCAGATACTCGTGCACAGAGCAGGAACAACTATGTAAGTTGTAGTAAAAACAAAACAAACTTTTCCTTTCTCGTATGATGGTCTTGCACACTTTATCTTAAAGGTGCTGCAGATAACATTCAGCCACTAGATGTAGTAGTAGAGCACCAGCATGTAATTGATCCAAACAGGTTCCCATGTGGGGACATGGGAAGTAGGGAGCGGATATAACATTAATTTTGGACCCGCAATTTTTTTTTTATAATTCTTTAATCAATAATTATTTGGGGGGGGGGCAGAAGCAATACTTTTATTCCGCACATTTCTAAAAGCTCTGATGTATTTTTTTTATGTTTACTCTATATAAAATGTTATCTATAGCACCTTTAAAGAGTTAGGTATATATATATATATATCAGTTATATAGACCAATCCTTCTGAAGCTTGACTTATACCTTCACCTCCATAAATATTAAACTTTTTGTTACACTTCAATTCATGCCTTAAGCATTGAATGGATAGTACACTCAACGAACAAACTATACATCAACTACACTGAAAGGCACTATTGAAAAAGAAATAACACGAATCTTCAACTTTTCAACAAGAACAACACATGTTGTGTTTGTGTGTGTACTCTGTTAAAACGAGTTATTCGGAGTAACACTTGAAAAGCTCTTTTCACAAAATGTATTTTTGAATCTGCAGTTTTTTTATGTTTGTTTTTATGTTTCCTAGAGGTCGATGTTTTAAGTAGATTTTTATTATTTCAACGACATGCATTTTTAAGAATTACAAATCATCCTAAAATCTTATTCTGTCTCTATAACACTATAGAAATGTTTTGCACATTGCGCCACATCAATTGTTTCTATGATATATTATAACCTTCCTAATATTATAATCTACTATAACCCTCCTAATAAGTGCTGGCCACCAAATTACACTAAGGATTATAATATTCCCCAAAGTGTAAACCCCATCCATCTGCTACAACAGGCAGACCAAAGCCAACACTAAGTAATTACTAAGGATTGTAATTGAGCTGTTTGGCCCAGGTTTGATCATCATCAGATTTACATTGTAATTTAAAACAGTGCTTCAGTTAAATTGAACTTGTACATGTAAACAACATTTATCATGCAGCATGTGACACTTCAGCCAACGTGACTAGACTAACTCTTGACCCAGAGCTCTTGTGGATCTCACTATTGCTAAGTTTATGATCATTGATATATTTTTTTTTATCTTTTCATCAATTTTATACAATTTTCCTTGAGTCTGTGGAATGTGTTTCTTTTACGTTCTTTTTTTCCAGAAGAAACTGTAATTTAAATCTTTTATTTTTCAGCACCTGTATTGAAGTTTTGAATTTTTTATTTCAATCTCTTCATTTAATTGAGAGCAAGTTCTCATTTACAACGTTGATGAGAACTTTGCAGGTATATTAACTCAATCAGCGCCAATCACGAGTTTACTCGTTATTGCCCGCCAACTGTTGAGCGCTAATAACGACTTAACTAGTTTTTAGATCCTTTTTTTATTTTATTTCGATTTTTTTTATTCTATACAGTCTCACGGACCTCTGTGTATCATTGGGACTCATTCTGAGACCCCGAGATTGCAATGCCGGCTGAATCCTGCTAGGTGGCAGTATCACCTACCCTTTGAAACCTTATTTCACACTGTTACATCCGGGCGGAGAAATGATACCCGGGCAAGTGTAAGGCTTCATTCGAGCCACTTGGAACACGTCCAGCACACTTCATGCATAGTTTGTCCCATTTCATGTCAGGGACCCGATGGACATCAATACTGGAAATCACGATCAGACAATTGGAATATAATTTTTGCAATACCTCCTAGCAAAGGTAAGGACTATATGACATCGATCCTACTTTGATCATACAATGATTTCACATCGATCACAACGATCAATGTATGTAGTATTCAAAACGTATGCCGTTACTGACGATCAGAGCATCACAAAACGACCCCCCCCCCTTTGATGCCTTCATGATGAAACATAATACCTATTATATACCTTTGATTTGGAAATAATATCGTGTCCAGGCGAGAAAAGCGAACGACTTTCGCAGAATGCACATGGCGCTCCATAACTCAGCTTCCAGGAATTAGCCCGGATCACTCTGAAACTATACAATATTCACCACGGGATAACATGCGAACATATACATGAAAATGTTTTACTCTTTTTTACATGTTGGACGAGAGATAGTGACTGTCAAATGAGCCATAGTATTGTCTCCATAGCTATAATATAGAATAGAGATACTGTATAGCTCTGCAAACATCGTGACGCACAGTTAAAATGCCTATCTTATAAAGCATGGCCCATTGACTACAGGGATGGGGATAATCGCTGGCTCTGAATGAGTTAAAATGGTAAACACACAAAATACAGATAAGCCAATGGATGAATAAGACAAAAACACAGGTACAAAACATGTTGTACTGTATATTAAATATCAATTGGTTTGGTATAGTTTTTCCAAAAAAAATAATGGTTTAGCAGCATCCCTACACCTTTTCCCTCATTAAGAATGCAGGGATCTATGAACGTCTTCCCCCAAGCCGGATAACCACCACCTAAATGGTGTTTCACCCAAACACAACACTTATTAGCTTACACAATCGTGTTTTAACTACAGTAAGAGATTCACTGAACAACTTATAATACTAGTTTCATGTTAGCATTTCACGATAGCAGTGAGCGTTTCCCGGTTGACAGTGTGGCCAGTTAGGCAATATAGGTTTGCAGGATTAGTTGCGTCAGAAGAATGTGTAAAGGGCACTCTGGTGACAAGTTCTGCACAATTAACACTCTGTAAGTCATGCCTCCAAGAGGAGTTGACTGTATAAAAACAGTTGTTTGAGTGGAGGGGACCTTTAAAGATGTGTTCCTTGATTGCCGTCTTGGTTGTTTCTCTCCCACGTATGATCACTCCAAATGGCAAGGAGTACCTTTTTCCTAGCAGCTAAATTATGTGTCAACTCCACATAACATAACAAGACCAAATCCAATATTTTGGACGGCCAGCATTCCAAAGAACTGATGAAATAGCAATACCGGTTATCATGGCTGCCACTGGAAGCGGCTTTGTCCAAATTCTTTCAATCAGTGGCTCAAAATTCATATTTATTGGGATCAATGAAGTAAGTACAACTATTAAAATGTTTCCACCTAAACGGTTCACTAAAATACGTGTAACAACATTTTAAGTGACAAATAGGATATGCAATTGATGGATCTGAATTCATATTTGATCTGCAATGCCTAGTTTGACAGTTTGGTCTGAATTCCGTTAACCAGGCGTGCGCCACGGTTCCGGGGGGTGTGCGTGCACAACATGGCGGCTTGCTCGGAAACCTTTTCCTCCTAAGAGGTGGCCCGTGTGGTCTGATGCAGGTGCGATTTAGTGTCTGAAACATGTCACATATAGTGCCCCTTTAATCATTATTATTTGAGCCCACTACAGTAAAAGGGTACCCTTATGGTTATATGCAATTTGTAACCTCAACACTGTCTGATGTTCCACAGACAAAACATGAACACATGTATTCTTTATTATTCCTTATTCATTTACTCATTTTACACACATATATAAATATATTTATTCTGACTTCATAAGAATGTGTGTAAGCCATAAACAGCCATGACACCACCAATAAGTAGTTAAAGGGAAAAAACGAATCATAAAGAACATCATGTCAACTCACAACTGCTAGCTGACCTGCTGAAATAGCGCAGTGGTAAAGTTATTGTAAACCGCTTTTTTTGAGCATGTGTAGAATTCTAACATTGAGAAATAATTGTTGATGTAATTTTGATAGATTGTTTTAGTTAAGAAAAAAAAAAGATGTAACCTTCAGAGGTGTCTGTGTATTGTGTGTCTCTGGGTACAATTTGGCGGGAACCCTGCTGGATTGCTTTAGGTTTTTTCAATATCTACGTATATCTTCATTCATCAGACCGGCAAATCAGGGTACTTCGTTTTTTTTCATAGGCACACCCACTTTTGGTGGAAAACGCAGCAGACATTGGTTGCTATTGGTCGACAGAACGCCTACATTGTTTGAAACGTTTGTTTTGTTACTGCATCAAGTTAAGTCAAGCAATTACTTTTCAACACTGGCCGCCATTGAGCGAAAAGTTCTGTTTGCTTTCAGTCTTACTCTATTTTCCTCATTCAGCTGCACGATGTTTCCCCATTTCCTGACCTGGATATTTAATATTACATCTAAAACTAAACTGTAATGACTATTTCTTGGACTTGGTAGTCTTTGGCATGATTATATCTGTTTTGTTTTGTCCTAAAGTTGTAGTTTGTGAGTAAACGCTGTCTAATGCCTGTTTACTCCAATTTACTTCCATTTTGAAGCCTGCCAACCTCGAGAGGACATAACTGGAGCAAATACCACTTTAACCCTTTCACTACCACACTACAGAAGGTTAACCTTTCACTACCACACTACAGACGGTTAACTGTCTGTAGTGTGGTAGTGAAAGGGTTAACCGTATGTAGTGCGGTAGTGAAAGGGTTAACCCTTTGTTGTGTGGCAGTGAAAGGGTTAACCTTCTGTATTGTCACAGTGAAAGGGTTAACCATTTGGTAGTGTGGTAGTGAAAGGGTTAACCTAACCTTTAGCGGTCAGTGGTTTGAGGGGTGAATGAGAATTGAACAGTAATACAAAAACATTGTCTAGAATGCATACTTTTATGCCGGAAATGGAAAGGGTTATTAAAATACTTTAAATGATACTTCTAATATCGACTTAGGCTGCTGCTACATTGATCTGTTGCCTCTGTTTGTCTACATCCGTTTTTAATACATTTAAACATTTATTTTGTTGATACCGTATTCCGATTACGCCACTTTTGTGTCCATTTTGGCGGGAAAGATAAGTTGTGATAGGGTGCACTTTTGTACCTGACGGATACGTTACTGTCCGCAAAGCTATCGTTTCTGCAAAGGCGCAATTATGTTGGGTTCTAATTTAATAATAAACAAACTGACAGTAATACCGTTAAAAAGAGATTTCATAAGCTTAGCATTACAGCACAGTTCCACTGACATCACCAGCCTCAGTGCATTCTGGCCTGTAGTGTCCGACCACAGTGTGGTTCTTCAAAATAGGCTAATTAGCAAGAGATATATTCCTCCTATAAAATGTCACCGTTACCTCTCAATCTCAAAATGCCCTGTAAAGGATCAAATTGCTGACATATGGTCAATTAAAACATTCATTCATTTTTTGACGGGAGAAAGGAGCCAGATCTTTGTGTGTTTTTCTTTGTTTGTTTTTTTCAAGATGAGGAACACGCTTGCGAAGTCTAGAAGCAACATGCTCTTTGCAACAGGAAGCAACAGGATTTATGGGAAATGTAGTCTCCACTTTGAGAAACAAAAGTGTGAGAAGGCTACTAATCGTCTCGGCAATGGTCTCATTTGTTTGCGGTAACTATACCAAGTTATCACATTCAATTTGACAAATATATATGATATGTATTATAAAGGGTCTCAACATATTTATGTTGAGAATTCTACACTTTGAATACATGATGGGTGGGTTTGTTTGTGCCCCCCCCCCCCCTTCCATCAAAGCCTTAAAGGGAAATGCCGCCCATTTAAAAATGTACACATGCTATTCCTGTGCCCCAGGACAGTTCAGTCAGTATTTGTGAACACACACCACTCTCTCCTGAAGCTAGAAATCAGAGAGAGAACCCTCCAATCGGGGATGTTACTGGGAAGTAAAAATCTGGGGTTTCTCCATAGACTAGAATGGGACTCTGACTTGTACGGTGCCATGTAATGTTTGTGTGAGCTCTTATAATGTGGCATTCCCCTTTAATGAACTATTACATGTATAAAAGGGTACTGTAAATATATGTGTTGCTATTTTTTAATAGCATTGCTGTAAATATCGGGAAATCAGATGTAAGTATTGTAAAACACTGTCACTAATGTACTATATATATATATATATATTATATATATAAGCAAACTTTCTATCAATATTCCTATGTGTTGTGTCTCATCGGCATAGAACAAAGCAATAGTGTCCAATTGAGTTTCTTTGTGCATACGCTTCACTGTACTGTAATATAATTCCAGCCAAATAAAACAGCCTTGGAGTGCCGAGGCCGGTGTACTTCTGTGACCGTCTCTGCTTTTATTCCATCTTCGTTCACGTGTCCCTGAAGCGCAAGCGATGTTGAACATTTGCCGCGCAAGCAGTTTGAGTAAATCCAGCTCGGATACAAACGAGGAGGAGGAGGTGGGTTTGGTTTGGTTTGGGGGCGGAGAGACGAGGTCCACCGGGGGTTAATTTCCCTCCGTGAAGCCACGCATACAGCAGTCCTGCTCAGCCAGGGGTGGGATTTCATTAACCCAAGTGGGAGTCGGACGAAGCCTTAATGTGATCCAACAATGCATTCACGCAAGAACACCATGCATTTTAGATGAGATGCACACTAATATGGATCATGTGCAGCTGGGCACGTATACATGATGTGTGTAAAGGGTTGTAGTCGTGTAAGCTGGAGCAGTGGGTCTGAGCTGGTTCTCTAGCCTCAGGGCCCTCCTGTCTCCTTAACATATTAAGTCGTTTACAAATGCTGGAATGAGCTGTGACAGTTACTGTCATGACCCCTAATTGGGTCGTGACCCACCAGTTGAGAACCACAAAGCTAGAGTATATGTGCCGTGGTTATTTCAAAGCTAGAGTATATGTTGCATGTTGTATACTGTATGTGCAGTGGTTATTTCAAAGCTAGAGTATATGTTGTATACTGTATGTGCAGTGGTTATTTCAAAGCTAGAGTATATGTTGTATACTGTATGTGCAGTGGTTATTTCAAAGCTAGAGTATATGTTGTATACTGTATGTGCAGTGGTTATTTCAAAGCTAGAGTATATGTTGTATACTGTATGTGCAGTGGTTATTTCAAAGCTAGAGTATATGTTGCATGTTGTATACTGTATGTGCAGTGGTTATTTCAAAGTAACTGTTTTATTCAGTATTCTTTTCTGCAGGTCTACTGTTATTGTGCCTTTATTTAGAGATAAGTGTTTCTTTCTGACTTCATTGCTCTAACATTTAGGCCAGCACTATTCGACTACTTCTATTAGACGAGTACTATTAAACTACTACTATTAAACTACTACTATTAGACTACTACTTGACTACTATTAAACTACTACTATTAGACTACTACTATTAAACGACTACTATTAAACTACTATTAACCTATTACTATTAAACTACTACTATTAGACTACTACTATTAAACTACTATTAAACTACTATAAGACTATTAAACTACTACTTTATCATGTGGCATCTCCCACACCGGCCACTCCTACTCAGTCCGGTGTAGATAGCCACCGCCCCACCCCCTTCAAACCTCAGTCTCACTTCTGTCCCAAGGTGCAGAATCCCACACTGAACACTTTTGAGAAGAAAGTTAGTTATGATATGATTATGCTAAAAGCAAAACCTCTAGTAAACATAACCTGACAAAGGTAGAACGTGAAGCACTGAACGAATGATCTGACAACAAAAACATAGTGATCAAAAGAGCGGACAAAGGTGTAGGAGTTGTGGTTTGGGGTATTGAACAATACACCAAGGAAGCTTATCGACAGCTACGGGACCCTACATATTATCTCCCCTTAGCCAGGAATACCCTAGTGACACTAACGGGTGAACTAAAAGAGCTGCTCTCTAAAGCAGAACATGAGTTTAAGTTCCTTTTTAACCCCAATCCCAGTATACCATCTTTCTACATGTTGCCCAAAGTCCATAAGAGCCTCACAAATCCACCAGGAAGACCTGTCATCTCTGGAAATGACTCCCTCACAGAGCCCATTTTGAAGTATGTGGACTTCTACATCAAGTCGTTGCTTCCATCCCTCCCGGCTTATTATATAAGACACTACGTTTTTTTTTTAAAGTAGATTCGGGGCTTTTCAGAAAACATTCAGGGCTTGAGCCCAAGTAGCCACCCCTAGCCCCGCCCCTGATAGTTATATGAACAGCACAAATAGCAATGTGGAACTGTCTTTAGAATACGATAGAAATCAAATCAACTTCCTAGACCTCACAATCAGTAAAGATGATGGGGGCTATTTACACACTTCTATTTATCATAGATACACACAAAAAGACACCATACTCCATGCTAATAGTTTCCATCCAGATAGTCTGATTGAGAATATACCGTTTGGACAATTCCAAAGGCTCCGTAGGATTTGTGACAATGACAGGGATTTTGAAACCCAGAGCAGAGAGATGTATGCCCGCTTCGGGGAGCGCAACTACTCCCCTAAGATCCTAGATTCAGCTCTCTCTGAGGCCAGCACCCTAGAACGCCAATCACTGTTAACCAGGAAGCCCACCACTAGCCCTAAGAAGGACCAGGTGTACTTCTGCACTAGATACAGTACAGAGGCTCCCGCTATGCGCAACATTATCAAGTGGAACTGGAACAAGTGTGATGAAACTCTGAAAGAAGTATTTCCAGAGCTCCCAGTGTGCTCCTTCAGGAGAGCTCCTACTCTAGGAGACATATTAGTACACAGCCACTTACCAGCTGAGGAAAGAGCCACATGGCTCCCTAAAGTTCCTAATGGAACGTTTCAGTGTGGCCACTGTAAGCAGTGTGACATTGTGGTGAAATGTAAAGGCTTCACCCATCCTAGAACACAGCAGGTATACACAACGAGACATTTTATAAACTGTAAAACTATGCATGTTATTTATATACCGTCTTGTTCTCGTGATGCTTTTTATTATTGGCCGCACTAAACGGTGCTTACAGGACCGCCTTAGTGAGCCTAAATACTGTATGCAGCTAAGGTTCAAAACTGTGACTATGCTATGGTCAAATATTATATGGATAAACATGCGGACAGTTCCATTTCTTTTACAGCTCTAGTAGGAATTGACCATGCCCCCCTCAATCCTTGAAGAGGGGATAAAGAGAGAGCACTGAATCAACTAGAGTTGCTGGATATACAGACTCAAAGCTATGTCTTATTATATCCAGGGTTAAATTATACTATTGATAATATAGTTTATTTTATCTACAGTACCTGTGTTGTTGGTGTTTTGTTATGTCGGATGCTATTCTAGTTAAAAAATGTATATAGCTTCCAATTGAAGTGATATGTAGCCTATATTGCAGGAGGTAGCCTGTCAGTCCAGATGTTGGATAGGCTGACTAAATGCTCACACCTGAGCTTGATTGAGTAATTAGCACAGCCTCCTTTAGAATATGGCTCAGAGTTCATTAATTTGTTGTATGCCCTGAAGAAGGCCGACAGCTAGGCCAAAACATGTTGGCAGTTTTTTTATTGTTCTAATATGAACTAAGCAACTTATTAAAGCTTTTTTTTTTTTTTAAATATATATTATGAAGAGTGCCTGGAACTTCTTTGTTTTTCTACTGGCTCCCCAAAATCCAAAGAGCACCTTCTAAACACTGGATTCAAACTACAAGAACGCTGCAGCCCTCCTTGTTCAAGTTACTACTATTGTGTATTTGACAAATAAAGAACTTGAAAAAAAGAAAGGATTTCCAATCCTGACAGGCAGACCCCAGGCTGTGGGGATGAGCTCCATCACTGACTCCACAGTGACTCTCAGCCCCCTCCTGTACTCCCTGTTCACACATGACTGTGTGGCCACACAGAGCTCCAACACCATCATCAAGTTAGCTGACAACACCACAGTCATTGGCCTGATCACCGCCAATGACGAGTCGAAGTATAGAGAGGAAGTGGTGGATTCCTGTAATCCACGATAAGATCCTTCGCTTTGCTGACGTTGAGGTAGAGATAACCTCCACCTCAACGTCAGCAAAACGAAGGATCTTATCGTGGATTACAGGAAGTCCCAGGGGGAGAGCACACCGCCATTCACATCGGCGGGACAGCGGTGGAGAGAGTCAGCAGCTTCAGGTTCATCTGGGTCAACATCAGCGAGGACCTGTCCTGGTCTCATCACACTGGGCAGCGAGACGATGGCTCGTCTTCCTCCGCAGGCTGAGGAGATCCGGCATGGACTCCAGGATACTCTGCAACTTTTACCGGTGCACCATAGAGAGTATCCTGACTGGCTGCATCACTGGCCGGTATGGCAACTGCTCAGCCACCGACCACAAGGCTCTGCAAAGGGTGGTGAAGTCACCACATCACCAGGACTGAGCTGCCGCCTGCCAGCCATAGAATAGAATAGAATAGAAATACTTTGATTATCCCGAGGGAAATTTGACACTGCAAATCGCTCAACATTAAACATTTAGACAGAACAGATCACAAATAAGAATAACAAAACAAATCAAATTGCCTAAGATAAGAGTAGAATAAAATAGAATAAAATATACAGTAAATAAATACAGTAAAGATATACTGAGGTCTACAGTAGGTGTAGTATTGCACAGTGCTGTTTCAAAAGTAAGAGTCCAGGAAGATGGTAACTGTCACTCTGTGCTCAGTGATGCAGTGAGGCACAGTGATGCATTGTATGGCTGTTGGAATGAAGGACTTCCTGTGCCGTTCAGTGGTGCATTTAGGAAGTGTGAGCCTAGCACTGAACATGCTCCTCCTGTCAGCCAAGTCTGTGTATAGTGGGTGGGAGGGGTTTTCCCTGATGGCCTGGAGCTTAGCAAGGCTCCTCCTCTCCGCCACCCTTGCTAGGGAGTTCAGCTCCACCCCAACCACGCTACTGGCCTTCCTGACCAGCTTATCCAGCCTGTCTGTGTCCCCTGCTCTCAGTCCGCTGCCCCAGCAGGTCACAGCGTACAAGAAGGCGCCCGCCACCACGACTCATAGAACATCCTCAACATCCTTGTACAGACATTGAAGGATCTCAGCCTTCTGAGGAAGTAGAGTCGGCTCTGGCCCTTCTTGTACAGTGCCTCTGCGTGTTTTGACCCGTTCAGTTTGTTGTCGATGTGCACACCGAGGTATTTGTAGTCCTCAACCATGTCCACATCGACTCCCCTGATGGAAACGGGGGTCACAGGTGCACTCCTCCTCCTCCCCAGCTCCACCACCAGTTCCCTGGTCTTCGCCACATTTAGCTGCAGGTGGTTTTTATCGCACCATGTGACGAAGTCCACTACCAGTTCCTGGTATTCCCTCTCGTCACCGTCCTTCATACATCCCACTATCGCAGAGTCATCAGAAAACTTCTGAAGGTGGCAGGACTCTGACCGATAGTGGAAGTCTAATAGTAGCCGTGGACGACCTCTACACACAGAGGTGCAGAAGGACAACCCGGAACATTCTCAGTCACCCCAGTCACAAACCGTTCACTCTGCTACCGTCTGGCAAACGGTACCGGAGCATCCGCACAAGAACCAGCAGGTTCAGGGACAGCTTTTCCCCACAAGCCACAAGACTCCTGAACAAGGACAAGAACAGGAGATAGCCCTATTAAAAAACGGTGGTGTAGTGGTTAACACTGTCGCCTCACAGCTAGAAGGTCCTGGGTTCGATTCCTGCTTGGGGACCAGGTTTCCATGATGCCAGGAACCCAGGTGGGGTATCTCCCAGGCCTTTCTGTGTGGAGTTTGCATGTTCTCCCCGTGCTCGCAAGGGTTTTCCCCCCTGATAAGATAAAACCCAATGGAAAAACATGCACAACAACAGATCGCTAACGCTGTGGCGTCCTTGACGAAGACGGACAGGAGCACTTGGATTGGTCCCCGGGGCGCGGCTCACGTTGACGCCCTATCTGCTCCCGGCTGCCCATGGGGGGAAGGACGACGGGATGGGTTAGGCGCAGAGACTCTATCACATCGGCGACTGAGAAAAAGACAATGCATGTGTGTGTGTGTGTGTGTATCCCGGTGTGTGTGTGTGCCGCTCCAATTGCATGTCCAGTTTGTTGCATGCTGAATAAAGACCCCCTAAAGAGGTCCTGCATTATTATTATTATTATTATTATTATTATTATTATTTATTATTATTATTATTATTATTATTATTATTATTATTATTATTATTATTATTATTATTATTATTATTATTATTATTATTATTATTATTATTATTATTATTATTATTATTATTATTATTATTATTATTATTATTATTATTATTATTATTATTATTATTATTATTATTATTATTATATTAAAAAAACTCTTGAACACACACCTCTTAAAAAAACACTTTAACAACACACACACACACACACACACACACACACACACACACACACACACACACACACACACACACACACACACACACATAAGACACATACACCCTGCACTGCACCATACACTTTTATGCAAGACACTTTCTGTAGAAATTTACTGTTTTATTTGATATTACCTCATTTTGATATTTTATTTTATTTATCGTACTACTACTACTACTTATTGTTATTGGACACACACACACACACCGTGCACTGCACCTTACCATGCACAATACACTACACGCAAGACACTTTCTGTAAATAATTGACTTTTTTATCTTACCTCATTTTATATTTTATGTGATGTTACTGCTACTACCTTGTTACCATTCTTCTATTCATTGATGTTTCTTAATTGTGCACTGTTGAGTCTGAGCTCGAAACACAATTCCATTACCTGCAATGCCCCCTGTATTGTTGTGTATTTAACAAATAATGAACTTGAACTAGTACTACTACTACTACTACTACTACTACTACTACTACTACTACTACTACTACTACTACTACTACTACTACTAATGCTACTACTACTACTACTACTACTACTACTACTACTACTAATACTACTACTACTACTACTACTACTACTACTACTACTACTACTACTACTACTACTACTACTACTACTACTACTACTACTACTACTAATACTACTACTACTACTACTACTACTACTAATACTACTACTACTACTACTACTACTACTACTACTACTACTACTACTACTACTACTATTATATTACCACTATTAAACTACTACTATTAAAGTACTACTATTAAAGTACTACTATTATATTACCACTATTAAACTACTACTATTAGACTACTACTATTAGATGACTACTATTAAACGACTACTATTAAACTACTACTATTATATTACCACTATTAAACTACTACTATTAGACGGTTACTATTAGACTACTACTATTAAACGACTACTATTAGACTACTACTATTAAACTACTACTATTATATTACCACTATTAAACTACTACTATTAGACGGTTACTATTAAACTACTACTATTAGACGGCTACTATTAGACGGCTCCTATTAGACTACTACTATTAAACTACTACTATTAAATCCATATACATAATTGAAGAGTTTGAGTTGTAGTACCTGCTGGTACCTTCATCCACCGAGCAGCACGAGAAAACATTAAACATTTATGTTGACATGACACTGTTAGTTCTCAGATTTAGAGACAGAGTGAATCAATAACACGTTTCCTATCTTGTGTTTTGAACATGAAGTGTTGGTTGTTTATATTAAATATATATTATATCTGCTTCAAGGTGCATACAGTGCATTGGGGGGAACGGCTCCCTCCTACCTCTGGTCAATGGTCTCTAACTACACACCCTCTCAGTCTAGACCCTCCGCTCTGCATCTTCTGGCCGCCTCAGACCCACTCCTATTGGGGCTCCTGAGGGTCATTAAAGCAAAGCAGGCTATTCTCTGTCCTCGCCACCACAGTCACGACAGCTGAAACACGCCCGATATTTTGCCATTGACTAAAAACACACCTCTTCAATCGATATCTAAAATAATAATAATAATAACCTTCTTACTGTCTTTTAGTATTATGTACATTGCTATTATGTCTACACCACTATCATGTACTATGCTACTATTCCTATACTACTACCTACCATGCTAATATGTCTATACTACTATGCACTCAGAGTGTAGAACTCAAGCTGGAACAACACCACTGACCCTTAGCTGCCAGAGATGTTCCCCTCCTGCTGACTTGTTGTACACAATTTGTAAGTCGCTTTGGATAAAAGCGTCAGTTATACGGCCCGTATCCAGGCCCTCTTTAGGACGATGTGCCCACCGGCGCGACACAGCACTTTGCGAGCGTCTAGCGGCTTGGGTCTGCATTTTATATAAAACATATAATATATAGAATTAAAGCCTGTTCAGCGGTTCTCGAATTACATGCCGACATGTCAGGTGTGTGACTTTGTACATAGTGTCAGATTACCACCCTGGACTCCCGAGGCTCTAGAACTGTCAATCATTTGCAGATTGTGAAAATGATTGGACAGTGTTGTAGCCAATGAGTGTAGCTTTCCAATGACACCCCACGTGGGGTTGTGCGAATCAGGGATCTAGGTGAAAATTGACGAGCGAAAACATGAATTGAAAAACACACAGAATGCATTGCCATCAATGAGGAAATGGAGAACTTTTTTTTTTTTTTTACACAGTTTACCAAAATCGCTCTTAGTCACCAATTTCTGAATGGATTTTTATGAGATTTGGACCTGTACTACAACTACAAAACCTGTGTTTTCCAGCGTATACACATTACGCTGGAATTGCAGCTTTTCTGGGTGCATGTTATGTGGCTAAATGACTAAATGTAAATGTGTTGTAAAAGCAGGAAGTCCTCTTTTTCTTTTCTTTTTTTTTATTAACTGTAAACTGTACAAATATATCAGTTCATATAATAAAGAAAAAGAAGAGAGGAAAAAAAAGAAATTACATCTTACAAATTACAGACTTCTTCAGACAAACATTTCTGAGTAAATTCTAACTACTGACCTGCATTTCTTGTTTGTTACAAATTCAAAGAGACTCAAAACAACATTCAATTTAAATTAGAAACTACTTTAAAGATGCAG
Organism: Notolepis coatsorum; assembly: GCF_963971535.1. Lineage (NCBI taxonomy): Eukaryota > Metazoa > Chordata > Actinopteri > Aulopiformes > Paralepididae > Notolepis > Notolepis coatsorum. The sequence goes on from NC_140180.1 coordinate 92,335,059, forward strand.
TTGAAGTAAGAAATATAGCTTTATGGATATGCAATTCTGCAAAGAAAATAAGAAAGTTAGACTACTAACTACTACTTATCATTACATTCAAAATACAAGTGATAATATTTTTCACTTCTATGATAATCGTGATGTTAAATGTGATGTTTTGCACATATATATATTTCTCTTTCCAAAATGTAATACTATATGGGCAATATAGTATAGTAGTAATGAGTTACACGTTCTTGTTCAGTCTTGCAGGAAGTACATTGTTATCATCATCTACAGATGTGGTTATGTCACATGTGCAGGTGTATTGGAAGTCAATATATTAATAATACACTTTATTTGTATAGCACTTTTCATACAGACATTGCAGTTCAAAGTGCTTCACAGCAGTAAAAAATACAGGCATAAGCGAGCATAAGGGGTAGCAAGGTAAGGTAAATCACAGTGTTTCACATTAGGATCTAGCATCCCAATAGGCCTCTCTGTTTACGGATTCATTCAGTAATATACAAATAATAAAATAGACAGAGTAAAAAAGTGCGGTTTGATTCAGTTTAAAAATAGGCAATACTAAAAAATTATAAAATAGAATAGACAGAGTAAAAAGTGTGATAAAATAGTTAAATAAAAATATACAATACAATAACATTTACAACAGAGCATCTCATAACAGTAACACTTAATAGAACAACAGAGCAGTGCATCGCTCTTAACACTGAGTTTCTTTACAAAGTTCTAACATACAGAGCAGTGCATCGCTCTTAACACTTTGAGTTTCTGTACAAGGTTCTAACATACAACAGAGCAGTGCATCGCTCTTAACACTTTGAGTTTCTGTACAAGGTTCTAACATACAACAGAGCAGTGCATCACTCTTAACACTGAGTTTCTTTACAAAGTTCTAACATACAACAGAGCAGTGCATCGCTCTTAACACGTTGAGTTTCTTTACTAAGTTCTAACATACAACAGAGCAGTGCATCACTCTTAACACTTTGAGTGTCTTTACTAAGTTCTAACATACAACAGAGCAGTGCATCGCTCTTAACACTTTGAGTTTCTTTACTAAGTTCTAACATACAACAGAGCAGTGCATCGCTCTTAACACTTTGAGTTTCTTTACTAAGTTCTAACATACAACAGAGCAGTGCATCGCTCTTAACACTTTGAGTTTCTTTACAAAGTTCTAACATACAACAGAGCAGTGCATCGCTCTTAACACGTTGAGTTTCTTCACAAAGTTCTAACATACAACAGAGCAGTGCATCGCTCTTAACACTTTGAGTTTCTTTACAAAGTTCTAACATACAACAGAACAGTGCATCGCTCTTAACACTTTGAGTTTCTTTACAAAGTTCAGTCAAGGTCCTCTTGACCCGCCCGCCTGTTCTGTTGTTATCGCCGTGTTCCATGTTTGCTCACAGCCTTTTGTCTCCTCCACACGTTGCTGAATCCCCTGTTTCGCCTCGTCCTCCTCCTCCTCCTCCTCCTCATCCTCTCCTCTCCGTGTCTCGGGGCTCGGGGGTGACAAAGGGACCGACGGTTTATATCTCATTATCCTCGTTATCCCTCTGTATGGACAACAATGATGTCGCAGACACTCCATTCACCACGCCGTAATGTGTTGCAAATTATGTCCTATTCACTGAGAATAATGGGACGTCTGTGTCTGAGTGACGCTCATGGAAACCGGCCCACACATCACGCGTGCTGTCGGGGTGGACCTCGTCTCTACGAAAGGTCCCCGGTTCGGAAATGAATGTACTGATTGCCGACGATAGGCACAAGGGTCGCTCGCCTGCTGGTTGGCCAGACTGTCCCCTAACAGGCCGGTGACAGGTTCCATCTCCTGTGAGACACACTGTGAGACCTCATGCACCCGTCCCTTTCAAACGCCCTAAAGGAGGAAGAAGAAGTCTTTATTTGTCATGCAGATTTTTAACACGCACACATGCGATGGGCGACCCACAGGAACACACACACACACACATGCACTGAGTCGCTGATTAAATGTTCTCTGCACTTGACCCATCCCGTCGTCCTTCCCCCCCCCCCTAAGGGCAGCCGGGAGCAGACAAGGGCTGTAGCGTGCGCCGCGCCCGGGGACCAATCCAAGTGCTCCTGTCCGTCTTCATCGGGGACGCGACAGCGTTAGCGATCTGTTGGGCATGTTTTTCCATTGGGTTTGTCTTATCGGGCACAGGGAGAACATGCAGAAAGGCCTGGGAGATACCCCACCTGGGTACCTGGCAACACGGCAACCTGGTCCCCAAGCGGGAATCGAACCCAGGACCTTATAGCTGTGAGGTGACAGTGTTAACCACTACACCACCGTGCCGCCTAGATATTGAAGACATTGAACCCCTATAATCTCCAGGTGCACAGTGTGTGAATGACTCCTATAATCTCCAGGTGCACAGTCTGTGAATGACCCCTATAATCTCCAGGTGCACAGTCTGTGAATGACCCCTATAATCTCCAGGTGCACAGTCTGTGAATGACCCCTAGAAGGTGCACAGTGTGTGAATGACCCCTAGAAGGTGCACAGTGTGTGAATGACCCCTAGAAGGTGCACAGTGTGTGAATGACCCCTAGAAGGTGCACAGTGTGTGAATGACTCCTAGAAGGTGCACAGTGTGTGAATGACCCCTAGAAGGTGCACAGTGTGTGAATGACCCCTAGAAGGTGCACAGTGTGTGAATGACCCCTATAAACTCCAAGGGCTCTGTGTGTGAATGACCTCTATAATCTCCAGGTGCACAGTGTGTGAATGACCCCTAGAAGGTGCACAGTGTGTGAATGACCCCTAGAAGGTGCACAGTGTGTGAATGACCCCTAGAAGGTGCACAGTGTGTGAATGACTCCTAGAAGGTGCACAGTGTGTGAATGACCCCTAGAAGGTGCACAGTGTGTGAATGACCCCTAGAAGGTGCACAGTGTGTGAATGACCCCTATAAACTCCAAGGGCTCTGTGTGTGAATGACCCACCCTGCAATCTGACTCCTGACTCCTGTGGTGACGCCAGACTTTCAACAGGTTTCATGGAGCGTAGAATAGGAAACACTTTCAATCCAAGTTTGTTGAATTTAAATGGTTTAACTTCTACAAATAGCAGTTATTTGTGCTATCTATGTGTGTGTGTGTCTGTGTGTGTGTGTGCGTGCGTGCGTGCGTGTGTGTGTATGTGTGTGTGTGTGTGTGTGTGTGTGTGCGTGCGTGCGTGTGTGTGTGTGTCTATCAAAATAATTATGCATGCACAGTCAAACACAATGTTGCACATACGTAGAAGCATCATGGTGGTTTGATGGTAATTTTAGGAACAAATAATGAATGAATACGTTTTGTGACTGGGTTTGTATTTAGAGATTGCTGTTTACTTCTGTTCTCTTCCACTTCTCCAAACACTTCTTCTTTATTCATTTATGTATTTATTTACTTGTTTATATAGATTATTCAATGAGCTATGACCATGAACATGAAAGTGTCTCTCGGAGAGCCAGCTCACGATGGGTCTGAGTGTAAAGCAGTCTTTTCATGCAGTGTCTCTGTGGTGTTGTGTCTCGTTGCGTGCTATATCATTATGTATTCCAGTGAAGCTGTCTGCTCTGCCTGTAGCACGCGTGTCTCTCAGTCAGAGCAAGGCTTCAAGTAGGGTGAGTCGGTTCATGATATCAATATAGAGAGAAATGCAGCCATTTACCAGATGTGCTTGTGCTATGTGGCTCTCCCATTTCAACATGACGTACACAGCATTACCAGACGGACAGGCTGGTGTCTGTGGTGCTTTGGCGCTTGTCATGGTGACCGGGGGCCTGCTAACAACCTGTCTGTCTGTCTGTCTGTCTGTCTGTCTGTCTGTCTGTCTGTCTGTCTGTCTGTCTGTCTGTCTGTCTGTCTGTCTGTCTGTCTGTCTGTCTGTCTGTCTGTCTGTCTGTCTGTCTGTCTGCCTGTGCCTGCCTGCCTGCCTGCCTGCCTGCCTGCCTGCCTGCCTGCCTGCCTGCCTGCCTGCCTGCCTGCCTGCCTGCCTGCCTGTCTGTCTGTCTGTCTGTCTGTCTGTCTTACTTGCAGGTAGGCAGTCAACATCAATATATCATTGCCAATTCCGTGTCCATTCCTTGGCAGGATTACAGCAGAAACACAATGAAAACGATGAGAATGGAAATAATGGAGTTCTGCTGGACAGGATGTCCTTTATCAACAAAAATAACTGTGGGCTGTTCAGCCTATTGGAGCTTCTTCAAAACAAACCCCATGTGGGGAACTGCCAGGGGGCAGGAACAAACAGCAACATCGAGTTTGTTTACTGTAATTATACCAAGGTATCACAACTAATCTGACAGTAATATATGATATACCTGCTTTTATAATGACTTTTTACCTGTGCACTTCAAATAGACTACCATGAAGCTGAAGAACATGTAGACTTTGAGTGTTCTAGTGTTTTGCTTCGGGTAGTCTATTACTGCAGACTTAATTTCTGCAACTCACTCTTCATCTGTCTAAATAAAAAATCCATTGATCAACCTCAGTTGGTCCAAAACGCTGCTGCCAGGCTACTCACTAGGTCCAGAAAATCATGCCACATCACCCCCATCCTTGCTTCCCTGCAGTGGCTCCCGGTAAACTCCAGGATACATTTCAAGGTCCTGGTGTTCCGCCTACAGAGCCCTCCATGGGCAAGCCCGCCCCCACACTATATTAACGAGCCCATCCATCCACTCTCCTCCAGCCGGTCACTGCGGTCATCGCATCAGGAGCTCCTGGTGCTGCCCAGGACCAGACTCATCCCATCAGGAGCTCCTGGTGGAGCCCAGGACCAGACTCATCCCATCAGGATCTCCTGGTGGAGCCCAGGACCAGACTCATCCCATCAGGAGCTCCTGGTGGAGCCCAGGACCAGACTCATCCCATCAGGATCTCCTGGTGGGGCCCAGGACCAGACTCATCCCATCAGGAGCTCCTGGTGGAGCCCAGGACCAGACTCATCCCATCAGGAGCTCCTGGTGGAGCCCAGGACCAGACTCATCCCATCAGGAGCTCCTGGTGGAGCCCAGGACCAGACTCATCCCATCAGGAGCTCCTGGTGGAGCCCAGGACCAGACTCATCCCATCAGGAGCTCCTGGTGGAGCCCAGGACCAGACTCATCCCATCAGGAGCTCCTGGTGGAGCCCAGGACCAGACGTAAAACCAAAGGGGGCCGAGCTTTTGCCCCAAGGCTCTGGAATGCCCTCCCCTTAAACCTGGAAACCGCTCCCTCAGAGATCATTTTTAAAAGGCAGCTAAAAACGTACTTCTACAGTCAGGCTTTTTAAACACCCATAGCCGTTTCTTTCTGTTCATGTCTTTTTTGTTTTTTGTTTTTAGTCTATTCTGTTGTTTTAGCTAATTTTAGCTAATTTTAATGTTGTTTCTTCTCTTCACATTTTTTATTTGTTGTATTTTTACTGATGTTTTAAAAGGCTGTGAAGCACTCTGTGCACTCGTGCTGAGAAGGGCGCTATACAAATGTTGTTTTACTTACTTTACTTACTTACTAGTTCTTCCTGGATCAACTGTGTCATTGCTGTGTTGTGGATTCCTCTATGGATGTATTTCTGTGTGCTCTGCCCATGCCCGGAAATAATGTCACTCAACTCGGCGTAGTCCAGCTGTAACAGAGCCAATTCAGCCAGCAGTGTTGCCGCTAACAGAGCCAATCAGCCAGCAGTGTTGCCGCTAACAGAGCCAATTCAGCTAGCAGTGTTGCCACTAACAGAACCAATCAGCCAGCAGTGTTGCCGCTAACAGAGCCAATCAGCCAGCAGTGTTGCCGCTAACAGAACCAATCAGCCAGCAGTGTTGCCGCTAACAGAGCCAATCAGCCAGCATTGTTGCCGCTAACAGAGCCAATCAGCCAGCAGTGTTGCCGCTAACAGAGCCAATCAGCCAGCAGTGTTTCCGCTAAAACAGAGCCAATCAGCCAGCAGTGTTGCCGCTAACAGAGCCAATCAGCCAGCAGTGTTGCCGCTAAAACAGAGCCAATCAACCAGCAGTGTTGCCGCTAACAGAGCCAATCAGCCAGCAGTGTTGCTGCTAACAGAACCAATCAGCCAGCAGTGTTGCCGCTAACAGAGCCAATCAGCCAGCAGTGTTTCCGCTAAAACAGAGCCAATCAACCAGCAGTGTTGCCGCTAACAGAGCCAATCAGCCAGCAGTGTTGCCGCTAACAGAGCCAATCAGCCAGCAGTGTTGCCGCTAAAACAGAGCCAATCAGCCAGCAGTATTGCCGCTAAAACAGAGCCAATCAGCCAGCAGTGTTGCCGCTAACAGAGCCAATCAGCCAGCAGTGTTGCCGCTAACAGAGCCAATCAGCCAGCAGTGTTGCCGCTAAAACAGAGCCAATCAGCCAGCAGTGTTGCCGCTAAAACTGAGCCAATCAGCCAGCAGTGTTGCCGCTAACAGAGCCAATCAGCCAGCAGTGTTGCTGCTAAAACAGAGCCAATCAGCCAGCAGTGTTGCCGCTAAAATAGAGCCAATCAGCCAGCAGTATTGCCGCTAAAACAGAGCCAATCAGCCAGCAGTGTTGCCGCTAACAGAGCCAATCAGCCAGCAGTGTTGCCGCTAACAGAGCCAATCAGCCAGCAGTGTTGCCGCTAAAACAGAGCCAATCAGCCAGCAGTGTTGCCGCTAAAACTGAGCCAATCAGCCAGCAGTGTTGCCGCTAACAGAGCCAATCAGCCAGCAGTGTTGCCGCTAAAACAGAGCCAATCAGCCAGCAGTGTTGCCGCTAAAACAGAGCCAATCAGCCAGCAGTGTTGCCGCTAAAACAGAGCCAATCAGCCAGCAGGGATGCCGCACTGCTTCATAATGGTTAGGGGTTGTTGATGTTCCCCACTTTACACTTCATGAGCTGGGCTCGGTGCACAGGACTGTCACAAGGTCAGGTGCAATTCAAGATGTAATTTGACCTACGTGGGCATCCATTTCCTGATTTACATTAGCGCTCAAGGGCTTGTCACATGTACAGTATATGGGAATGATGAAACGAATGTCCCTCGGGAATCCGGGATGTGTGTTATTTGACCTTCGACCTCCTCCGACCTTGATTAGTGCTTTCCCATCAAAAGCCTGACCTGATCGACCGAGACTTCCGTGAAATGCATGCTCATGTCGTGATTTTCCCCTCATTATCTTATCACTGTGCCCTAAGTCACTTGAGAACTTAATACATTCTAATGCTGACAAACAGTAGCCCATATCATATGCTATGCACTGTTTGGCAGTGGTGGAAAGTAACTAAGTATTTTTTACTTTACTTAAGTACAATTTCAAGCTACTTGTACTTTATGTGAGTATTTTCATTTTAGGGAACTGTATACTTTTACTCCATTACATTTAAAAATAAATATTGTACTTTTTACTCCACTACATTTATCTGAACCCATCAATTACTAGTTACTTTGAAGAAAAATATTTTGCATAGAAAACATGGTAAAATGTATGAAGATTATATACTTTCACAGAGGACATAATCAGAGCAGCATAACTGGACGACACACCTTTAACAGAACCTATAGACCTGTTTGCTGTATACGTCAGACTCAGTGTGCGCGCGCATCAATGTGGCAAAATAAACGTAATCCTGGTCAGGACAACGGGGCTCAGTTGGTATTGCTGATTGTAAACAGTGAACAGGACATTTCTTCGTAACTCCACTTACGAACTTCTCAGGCTGATTTTGGCATGATTGAACGGTTTCTTTTCGGAGATTCGTTCGTAGCTATGAACAGAATTTACAAACGCGGAAAGGCAGTCGTAAGTAGGACAGACTGGTGTGCGCCTGTGTTCTTACGGGCTTAATTTGGGAGAAATCATTGGTGATTGCGTTCACGTCGTTCACGATTGCGTTCTACAGACATCCTTGGAATTAAATAATTATAATAATAAATACGACAATATTTGTATCATTAAAGGGCGGCTAAGTGGCGCAGTGGGCAAGGCGCTCGCCACTAACGCAGGAGATGCTGGGTTCGAGCCCAGCTCTCGGCGTTGCTACCAGCTTGGCTGGTCGTTCATACTAACACAATTGGCAGTGTTAGGGGTGGGAAAGCTGGTGGGTGGGGATTGGACGTTGTGGACAGCGACTCCTACAGGTCGGTTGGTGCGCCTGTACAGCAGAAACAGGAAGCATCGGGGGCAGCGTGAGCCTCCCACGCGTTACTCCTCGCCACTGAGAGATTGCGCTGTACAGGTGAAAAGATGCGACAGCTGCCTCCTCATGTACCGGAGGGGACACGTGATGCAAGGCTTGGTCCTCACTGCAGCCGACCAGTGGGAGGCATAGTCTAGCAACGTTCGAGACAGGGGAGGGGAGAATTGAAGGGAGAATTGGCGAGGCGAAATTGGGATGGGAGAAAAATTGAAAAATAGGGAGAAAAAGTGGATCAAAAAAATATATATATATATTTGTATCATTAACAATTACGCTTTACAGTTATAGTCATGACTCAACTAGGCATTGTGATGTCCAAAAATAAATAAAAGCACTACACAAACACTGCAAATGACAGTGAATAAATAAATAATATATAGCTATAAAGTGGAATAGACTGTATTCATATTCCATATACTGTCTTGTTCTCTATTGTTATTATTTATTGTTGGTTTCATTTATTTGTACATTGCTTATTGTGCACATTGTAAGAGCCAGTGGAGAAACAATCCCATGCGCATCTTACTGTTCACCAGTTGAACCCACACAAACGACAACAGACTTTTCAAGAACCCAAAGACGCTGACAATGAGCAAAACAAATGAATAGAGAAACAAAGAACCACAGGGAATAAACAACAGTATGACATAAAACCACGGGTAACAAGTAACAAATACAGAGTCCAGTAGCGGAACAGTCAGAAAAGTAAGGAAACCGAGGGGAGGGGGGGACAGGAGAGGGAGAGAAAGTAAGGAAGGGGAGGGGGAGGTGGTAGGTTGTAGGAGGGTGGTTATGGGTATAGGGAAGGTTGTATGCTTGGGTGAACAGGTATAGGTTTTGAGTCGGGATTTAAAGGTGGAGAGTGAGGGAGAGTCTCGGACAGTCTGAGGGAGGGTGTTCCAAAGTCTGGGTGCAGCTTGTGAAAATGCCCGGTCACCAAAACGTTTAAGTTTGGATGACGGGACAGTGAGGGAAGCAGTGGAAACGGACCAGAGGGAACGGGTGAGGCGGTAGGGGAGAAGGAGGTCAATCAGGTAGGGTAAATGTGTTCTTACGAACTACTAAGATAGTTACGTACACTTTCGAGCATGAGGTCCATTGTTTGTACATCGTCAACAAAATGTCAAATAAGTAATCAATCAAATCAATATGCACCCAAATTATAACAGAAATTCCTTTTAACTCATTCAACGCCATAGCCACGCCCCATCTCTGCTCTCTAGCGCCAGCTTTCCATTCCCTATTTTCACGACATTTCACGATCTTTGCGGATCTATTGTATATTCTATATTATAGCTATGGAGAAAATAGTCCGGCTCATTTGACAGACACTAGACACATATTTGTAGTCCAATATGTAAAAAATAGTAAATCTTTTCATGTATACGTTTGCGTGTTATCCCGTGGTGAAGAGTGATCCGGGCTAATTCCTGGAAGCTGAGTCATGGAGCGCTATGTGCATTTTGCGAAAGTTGTTTGCGTTGCTCACCTGGACACAATATTATTTCCAAATCAAAGGTATATAATAGGTATTACGTTTCATCATGAAGGCATCAAAGGGGGGGGTTGTTTTGTGATGCTCTGATCGTCAGCAACGGCATACGTTTTGAATACTACATACCGCTGCTGTCGGGACAAAACCTCATAACTCCATTTTTTTATTTTTTTTTATTATTATATAAATCAACTCCATAGATCATCCTCCATATGTGTGTGTGGATTTTACAAAGTTTAAACAATGGGAAAGCATTAAACCGATCATCTGTCTAAACCTCCTAACTCTATTCACGCTCAAATCTGTGTTAGTTTTTTTCATCTGCTGAAAAGTTGGGTTTTTGGAGTTATGAGGTTTTGTCCCGACAGCAGCGATACGTTGATCGTTGCGATCGATGTGAAATCATTGTAAGATCAAAGTAGGGTTGATGTCATATAGTCCTTAACTTTGCTAGGAGTTATTCCAAAATGAATATTCCAATTGTCTTGTTAAAGTTAGAGGTTCTATGTAGGATTGCAAGTAACTGTCTAACTGTATTTAACTGTTTCCACTGACTGTACATAACTGTTTCCACTAGAGGGTGCTATAGGCGGAGCCACTAATGCTACCACCAGGTGGAGAGTATTTAAGGAGATGTCTCCTCCCCCTCTACCTCTTTCCCACCTGCCTCTCACGGAGAGGAGAACTCATGTACTGCTGCCTTACCATGCAAATAATAAACCACGCTGATTAATGGCTGAAGGTAGAAACCATGCCTCTTGACCACATTATTGTCGCCCCATAGCCAGACTCTGTCAACATGTCTGATCGCGATTTCCAGTATTTGTTAGGGTTTGAAACCGACCTCAACAGCACGGCACAGACAGGTAGTTCAGAGTTAGCCAAATACTAGGGCGTATTTATTTACAGAGTCAAAAAGAGTCAAGTAACAATTCTGAACAACAAAAAAGGAGACTGCCTTCGGCAGAGTTATCTGCGGCTCTGC
>NC_140180.1:92353221-92370614 GCF_963971535.1 Notolepis coatsorum
TCACCCCTCTCCTCTTCTCTTCTCCTCTCCCCTCTGTTTGTATCACCCCTCTCCTCTCCTCTTCTCCTCTCCCCTCTGTTTGTATCACCCCTCTCCTCTCCTCTCCTCTTCTCCTCTACCCTCTGTTTGTCTCACCCCTTTCCTCTCCTCTTCTCCTCTCCCCTCTGTTTGTATCACCCCTCTCCTCTCCTCTTCTCCTCTCCTCTCCCCTCTGTTTGTATCACCCCTCTCCTCTCCTCTTCTCCTCTCCTCTCCCCTCTGTTTGTATCACCCCTCTCCTCTCCTCTTCTCCTCTTCTCCTCTCCCCTCTGTTTGTATCACCCCTCTCCTCTCCTCTTCTCCTCTCCCCTCTGTTTGTATCACCCCTCTCCTCTCCTCTTCTCTTCTCCTCTCCCCTCTGTTTGTATCACCCCTCTCCTCTTCTCCTCTCCCCTCTGTTTGTATCACCCCTCTCCTCTCCTCTTCTCCTCTCCTCTCCCCTCTGTTTGTATCACCCCTCTTCTCCTCTCCTCTCCCCTCTGTTTGTATCACCCCTCTCCTCTTCTCCTCTCCAGTCATCTCCCCTCTGTTTGTCTCAGCCCTCTCCTCTCCTCTTCTCTTCTCCAGTCATCTCCCCTCTGTTTGTCTCCCTCCTATCCTCTCCTCTCCTCTCCTCTCCTGTCCTCTCATCTCCCCGCCGTTTCTCACCTCACCTCACCTCACCTCTCTTCTCTCCTCTCCTCTCCTCTCCTCTTCTCTCCTCTCCTCTCCTCTCCTCTCCTCTCCTCTCCTCTCCTCTCATCTCCCCTCCATTTATCTCAACCCTCTCACCTCATTGTATTTCCACATAGTATACAGTAAGCACACATACAATGCCGTCAAGAGTTGTTGATATACCCTATAGGCAAAATGTGAACAAAGGAGAGCGTGTAACTAGCCAAAGGGAGGGAGCTGCCCATGCATAATGTGTGTGTGTGTGTGTGTGTGTGTGTGTGCGTGCGTGCGTGCGCGCGTGCGTGCGTGCGTGCGTGCGTGCGTGTGTGTGTGTGTGTGTGTGTGTGCGTGCATATGTGTTTGTGTAAACTAACATCCAACAGATCACAGTTGAGTGTTAGTTGGGAAAATGACAGATGTAGCCGTTGCATCAGCCATGCTGTTTATAAACTAAAAATATGAGATAAATCTGAGCTTTAATTGAGTCAAAAGTCTTCAAAGAAAAGATAACTTTGCACCCCGGGACTATACCATGAACAAAATCAAATAGATATATATTGTGGTTAAGATTTTACTTTTTAAAGTTCATCTGAGTCTCTGGGAACTCTTTAAGTGGTCGCTCACGATATCATTTTGTCTTCCCCTTCCGCTAAGAGACTAATGCCCCTTCAATACATTTGCATGGGACTTGGGGTTTGGGGTGAACAGTGGACTCTCCTTACAGTATGTACTGCAGTTATATGGTAAATAAACTGCATTCATATAGCGCTTTTATCCAAAACGCCTTGCAACCTGTTCACTCCGTAATTCACTCAGACATGCCACGCACCGACGGCGGAGACCACGCAAGGTGCCAACCTGCTCATCGTGAACAGCTAGGAGTTAAGTGTCTTTGCTCAAGGACACTTCGACACACGCCGCCCTCTGAGGAGGAGCCGGAATCGAACCGGTAACCTTCCAATACCAGACGACCGCTCTAACCTCCTGAGCCACCGCCTCCCCTCTCGCATCAGAAGAACACATAAACACAGTATGAGGTATTGTTGACCACTGGCTGTTATTCAAGTTCCATCCCCCGACGTTTTTCAAAGACAGATATGAATCATCGACCCTCCCTGTCTAAGTGAAAGTACAGATGGGGGCGCGATTTCCACTGGCTTTTTCCACGTCCGATTTTGATACGGACGTCAATGGAGACATTAGACGGGGAAAAGGTCGCCGTCTGCACCATCACTTACACTGACAGGAGACGGATGATGATGCCAAGAATTATTGAGGGCACTTTATACCGTATCCCCGTCTCTGCCGGTCACTTCGTCTCACCGTGTCGGTCACCCGGCCGGGGTCACGCAGCCGGAGCGGCCCGTCCACGTCGCTCGCTTCTATAACGAAGTGATCTAGTAAATCGTAAATCGTAAATGGACTGGATTCTCGTAGCGCTTCTATCCTTATATGTGAACAGCAATGATATCAGGTTCTGGGGGTGGGGGGGGGGTGGAGGGGTTTCTTGCTCATCCACGGTCAATGTTCGCACTTGGATCCATCCATCCATCCATCCATCCATCCATCCATCCATCCATCCATCCATCCATCCTCCACATCCCCCTGGAGATGGGCACGGGGGGGGGGGTGGGGGGGGGGTAGGATGGCGTGGCGGGTGGGAGAGAACGGCACACGGATGGATGGGCGTCCCTCACATTGATCAATAATGCATTTATAATGGCCGGGGGCCGTGGGGGGGGTTTCTGCAGCTGTACCTGCGAGGTGCTTCCATACTTCAAACACGTCCGCGCCTCACAGCGGCTCGCGGTGCCTTGATCTCCCAGTGGTAGATGCCTTCACTCCAGGCGCGCTCCGACTTAGTGCGTGATCTCCATGTGAATTATGTCAGGTCTAAACCCCCCCCCCCCCCTTTTTTTCCCCCCATGCAGTTTCTGCTACTAGCCTGTTTTAATACGGCCCCAGAGTGGAATGAAATTCACTCAATTTGGGTTAGAGGCTGAGAGGGAAAGAAAAACATAAAGATTGGCACTCAAACCTGGCGCCAGCAGCCTGCTAGTGCGTTTTGATAATCAATCAAAACGGGGGGGGGGGGGGGGGGGGATCAAGTACCTTCAAACTAAAGTGTTTTATGGCCATCTAATGGGGAAGACTCTGGTTTTAAACTGTGAGTCAATTATTTGTATTGTTATTACCTGCATTGCTTTTACTATTCTTTCTATATTTTATGCTCATTGTATGTTTATTTTTTACTGCTTTGACTCACTTTTGGGCTGAAATTCTTGCAGAGGTGCTATACAAATAAAGCGTATTATTATTATTATTATTATTATTATTATTATTATTATTATTATTATTATTATTATTATTATTATTATTATTATTATTATTATTATTATTATTATTATTATTATTATTATTATTATTACGCTATAAGGAACAATTGCCCATCAATGCATTATTTTGTCACTGTTACTTGGGCAAAATGTTATTTCTAAAGTACACAGTATTGTTATTGTATTGATGTATTTTGATAATACAATAGAACCGACTGTTCCAAGACCTTCCCTTCTGTACAACAAACTATGTTTTGTCCTCCAATATATAATTAAGCGAATGTACCGTAACCACCCTCGCGCTATAGTCAGGGGGTTATCATAACTAAACTCTTCATATGAAGATAAAGGGGTCACACTATAAGTCATGCCGGGCGGCCGGGTAGCACAGCGGACTAAGCGTCTGTCTACCACTGCAGAGACACTGGTATCGAATCCGGCTGTCAGCGGTGCCTCCGGCTTGGCCGGCCGTCATACTGGCTCAATTGGCAGAGTCAGCGGGAGGGAAGCCGGTGGGTGGTAATCTGGTCGTTGTAAACAGCGACTCCTACAGGTCGGTCAGGGCGCCTGCACAGCGAGGGAGGGAGATGGTGAGGGTAGTGTGACCTCCCACGTGTTACACTTCACCAATGAGAGTCCTCGCTGCCAGGTGAAAAGAGGGTGCTGGCTGTCTCCTATGCATCGGAGGAAGCATGTGGGGCACATGTGCGCAACGACCAGGAAGGGGAGGGGGGAATTGGCATAACGACTAAACAATTGGGATGGGAGGAAAAATACAGAAAATAGGAGAAAAAGTGGATAAAAAAAAGAGACTATAAGTCATGCCTATAACCTCCTAACGTGCTGTTACATCACGCTGTGTTTTGTCACGCCGTGTCACTTAATGTCATGTAGATGTCATGTTTGACATTACATTACAGTGTGTTATGTATTCCTCCTTCTAGTCTGATCTTATCTGAAGTGAATTGGACAGCTCCCCCCACACACACACACACACACTAACACATCTGAATTATCCGCAGCTAACGGAGCCCGGTGTGACAGCCCCCCCCCCCCCCCCCCCTCTAAACTCGCGGCATGGAAGACACGGCAGCTAGCTGCTAACTGCTTCTCATTCCGGAGCGGTGCGCCGACATGTACAGAGACAGACAGAGCAGCCGTAAGCGGGTGATCACTGGCAGCGAGGCCGCGGGTGACGGGCGGCTCGTCCAAACTGGCAGGTTGGCTGTTAGATCTCCCCTTCCTCTCCTCTCTCCATGACCGGCCGCGGAGTACAGAGGGGGGGGGGGCACCGCGGGGGCGGACAGGGGACGGAGGGGGAGGCATAGGAGTGTGTGAGTGTGTGGGCGCGTGTGTGTCTGTGTGTGTTTGTACACATACGCCAAGACAGACTTTGGAGTGGGGTGGGAGGGAGCTGTGCACATATGCATAGTGTGTGTGTGTGTGTGTGCATGTGTGTCTGTGTGTGTGCGTGCATGTGTGTGCGCACGTATTTATGAGAGAGAGAGAGAGAGAGAGAGACGGAGAGAGATTTTGAGCTTGTATGAAAACAAATAACCAAAGGATCAGAGAAGCAGAAAAGAGATTAGGGAACCCTCTCTCTCTCTCTCTCTTTATGTGCGCACACGCACACACACACACACACACACACACACACACACACACGCAACATTTATATAAACAAATATCCAACAGATCAGAGTTGAGTTTTAGTGGTGAAAGTGACAGATGTAGCTGTTTGATCAGCCATGCTGTTTATGTTTAGTTTTCTCTCTGATGGGAACGCAAGCCTCATCTGCAGCCCTCACTACAGACATCTAACAGGCTAATAGATGTCTAACTCATCTAACCTGACCTCAGATTTGATCTCGCTGTCAAACAACAGAGGGACAGAGAGGGGGAGAGGGAGAGAGAGGGGAGGGAGAGGGAGAGAGAGAGGGGGGAGTGGGGAGGGAGATTGAGATAGATATAGAGCGAGAGATAGGGGTGAAGGGAAAGAGAGGGGGAGATGGAGAGGAGAGGGGAGGGGGAGGGAGAGAGAGGGGGGGACGTGGGGAGGGAGATTGAGATAGATATAGAGGGAGAGAGAGATAGGGGTGAAGGGAAAGAGAGGGAGAGAGATGGAGAGGGGGTGGGAGAGAGAGAGGGGGGAGAGAGAGGGAGATAAAGAGAGAGGGAGAGAGAGAGGGGAGAAAGAGAGGGGGAGGGGGAGAAAGAGAGATGGAGGGAGAGCGAGAGAGAGGGGGAGAGAGTGCAGGGGGATAGAGACAGAGAGAGAAGAGGAAGGGATATACTGTGTGTTAAAATCACAACGATTTTCTTCTGGGGGACAATGCCCACACACCCCTACAGGTTTACAAACATGTCACCTTTTTCACCTCTTATCAGTTTGCAGGTCTGGTTATATATACTGTAGTTACTGAAACTGATTGAATATGGCACCGCCCTACATGATCACTGCGTGATCAACAGAGAGGGGGGGGGGGGGGGTAGAGGTGGAGAGAGAGTGAGGATTGGATTAAGAGAGAAGAAACCAAAGAAACACAGACTCAGCCCGGCCACAGTGACTGTCCTTTATTAGAGAGCTGGGGGTTCAGGCGCACCACAGGACTGGAGAGGGGAGGAGGAGGGGGGGACCCCTTTCTGTACGTGTGTGTCATGGCCATGTCCTTCTGTACAACCGAGATGGCTTCCACAGAACTCTGAGACTGGTGTCAAGGGAGAGGGTCAGGCCCGGCCTCTTGGGGGCGGGGCCGGGGGGGAGGGTGGGGTCCCAGCCTCTTGGGGGGTGGGGGGGGTCCCATGGAGGCCAGCAGTACATCTTTGTTCATCATAAACATAATGATTTTTATTTATTTATTTATTTAATTAAGACAAAACCATTACAAATGTGATTTGTTGTTCGCTTTGATAGAAAGTAGCCCATCTGCATTACTGCATGGAAATCTGCATTACTGCATGGAAATCTGCATTACTGCATGGAAATCCCTTCTCTTGACAACAGACGGTTTCAACTTCATGTCAACTATTACTGTATTAACGTTATGTCCTGTTGCAGTGTTTGCTAACATCAAAGCTAACAGTAAGTTCAAGCTGTTTCCCTGTACACACACACACACACACACACACACACACACACACACACACACACACACACACACACACACACACACACACACACACACACACGCACACGCACGCGCACATACACACATACACACATACACACACACACACACTGACACTGAATTAGTCTTTCTCAGTCAGCATGTACATTATGTTATGTTATGTTATATTATGTTATGTGTAGGAGAGACGACCCATTTGCTGAATGTTTTCAGGGGCCCCACCATTTTTTTTACCATCGCCATGGCAACACATCAACTGTCTGAGTCTGGCCATCGCCATGGCAACATCTGAACTGTCTGAGTCTGGCCTTCGCCATGGTAAGACATCAACTGTCTGAGACTGGCCTTCGCCATGGTAAGACATCAACTGTCTGAGTCTGGCCTTCGCCATGGTAAGACATCAACTGTCTGAGTCTGGCCTTCGCCATGGTAAGACATCAACTGTCTGAGTCTGGCCTTCGCCATGATAAGACATCCACTGTCTGAGACTGGCCTTCGCCATGGTAAGACACCAACTGTCAGAGTCTGCACCAATCTAACACTGATTTCCATGAACAACATTATCAAGCATTCTAGGGTAGCCGTTTTAAGGTGGACCAGCCAAATCACATTTCAAGAGTCTCGGTTTGAATTGGGGTGGCATTTCTATACATTCTTATCTTAAATTGGAATGTCACTCATTTAAAGATTTCACATTATGTTCTTCCTGTGCCCCAGGACCGGTCAGTCAGTATTGTACATTAGACCTAACATGTTTGTTATGAGATCATGTTATGACGTAACATGTTTTGAGTGAGCTCTTACACCCAACTGAAGTTTTAAATTCAGCTTCAGGCCGATGTAAACCTCACTTGGGTTGAAATAACTCACAAACATTTGACTCATTGAAGTCAGAGCCCCATTCATTGTCTATGGCGCGGCCCCCAGATGCTACACCCCAGTGACATCACCGATTGGAGGGTTTGGTTTACAAACACTGACTTAACTGTCCTGGGGCAGGAGGCACATGTGTGCATTCTTAAAATGGGCGGCATACCCCTTTAAGACTCTTTTTCTTCTTTTGGGGGTGGGGGCAGAGACACACATAACATTTCTCTCATAAACAATATAGACATTCAAAATATAACATTCTCCATGTTTATAATGATGTGCAAAAACAGCATATGTTAGGAAATGGGTACATTCTTTTACCATTCAATTACCGTTGGCTTCCAAATCTTTTTCTTTTTTCAAACACATAATCAAGACATCATTTCTCAAGGGACTCGGCTCAACTTTTTAACAACCCTCGGACAAACACAGAGCGCTTAATTCATTGCATTGATTTCAGCAGTGTGTGAAAAGAGAAAAATCCCACTTGAAAGTCCCAGGAAGAAGAGCGGCGATACCTCCAGCAACCCGCCAATTATATCCCAGCTGAGGGGCACAACCTGTGATACCCGCGGGCACGTTTCTGCCAGTCCACTAAGTATGTAAAACCCCATCAATTTGCAGGTGGGATGTTGGGGGCTGGGCTAGGCGGGGCAGGGGTCCTCTCTTTCTGCTAATTGGCTGTGTCGCCGTGCCGCATATACCTTAAACCCGCATCCCCCCTCCCATGGCGGTACGGTTCTCTCAGGAAACGTCTTCCCCCTGGCTTCCGCTTTAACTCCGGTCCATACCGCGCGCTGCGTCTTGGTGCTGCGAGACGTTTGCTCATTAAAATGAGGGGAGATTAACTCGACGGAAACGCAGAGGCCTGGAAGAGAGATGGCCGCTGTTCACCCCCCCCCCCCCCCCCACCCCGTTTTCTCTGTCTGTCTCTCTCACACCTTCTCTCCTGACCTTCCCACCCATCTCCTCCTCCACCCACCCCACACTCACTCCATCGGACACACAGTGATGAGGTCACACAGAAACACCACATATTTCACCACATATAATCTTTTGAGCCAATAACTTCTTTCTGCATCAACCCCCCCCCCCCCCCCCCCCCCCCGGGCCCCGCCTCATTACACGCCGACCTTATTCAGATGCAAATCATACAGCAAATTAACTTGCCTACAGCTGTGTCGTGCGGTTGGGTGATGTGCGCATTGAAGCGGCAGGGGCTACTGCTCTCAGCGGAGAGGGGGGGGGGGGGGGGGTTCGATATAATCGTATGAAAGTGCGTTACAGTATTGCTTATGAATTCCGGTGACACACCGCGGTGTGCGTGACTCACGCTGAGCCACATTTCGCCGTGTGTCAATACATATTCATACCACCACAACCAGACAATGCGTTGCGACGGAGGCGAGATACTTTATTTATTTATTTATTTATTTATTTCCCAGTGCACTCAGATCTGTGTTTTCACTGTCCCCAGATATAGTGATGCAGAAGGAACTCAGGTAAAGAGGCTGGACATCGGGGGCGGCGGTCCAGTGGTTATAGACAGCAGCGTGTGACATTGTGACCTCGCCAGGGGCTGTGACTTTGACCAGAGGGCAACGACCTAACGGCCGCCCTCACGCCCCCACTTTCTCTGCTTCTCACACCAGATCTTATTCTCCATCTCTCTCTCTCCATCTATCTCTCTCTCTCTCTAACCCTGAAGGCATCAACTGATAGACATTATGTGTCTCTCCATTTCTGTCTCTCCTCTTCCGCTGAACATGAGATTCATGTTATCTCCTCCTCACTCCCCAGCATTGGAAGTTGAATAATTAGAGGTCCAAGCTGCTGGAACCCTGTTGTATATGTTGGAACTATTATTCTTATTTCTCTCAGCTAAAGGTATCTGAGGCTCAGAAACCATGAGTCCTACACCAACCAGATGTGGCAGGTGGGTTCCTATGCGCCCCCCCCCCCCCCCCCACTACTCAGGCAATACAAGTCACCCATGTCGGGCCAGATGGTGGCGCTATAACAAAGGATTATGCATAAAAGGCTGTAAATCCCACACCTTGAGTCAGATCAACACATAAACATTGACCCATTCATTGTCTATAGGTTGAATCTCTACAATTTTGCTATCGGGACCACCTTATGTCCGCCATATTATTTGCCCCCGCCATTTTGACTTTTTTTCAAACAAGGCTTTTTCAAATGTTTTTCAAAAGCCTTACAACATACAAAAGCTAAGTAAATGGACTCAGTTCGGATAAACAGTGTGTCAGCCAACAACTTGAGTAAGTGTGTCTCAGTGTTGGCCATGAGCCATCAATAATTTATAAAATCATCATGATATTGGATAGAGATCAGGGCACCTGATCATGCGGACACAATTATTTTAAAATGGCTCCACAGGGGGCGCAATAGTGCAACTGTGTACTAAAATGTACTTCCTATGCATGGCAATTTACAATAGCTAATAGTCCTGATGGTGGCACTATAGCAGCAGCCTAACTTTCAAATCTTTGAAAATTCATAAAACATCAATGGTATGGTATGTGTCTGCAATCCCTGGTGCAGATTCTGTCCAAATTACACAAAAATCACTACACGGTGTTGACATAATGAACCTATAAAGGGATTTTAATTTGGACAAAAAACATGTCCACACTGCATGAAAACATGTCTCAAAATTCTTTGACACATTTTTGTCTCTCTCTGTCATGAATCTGAACGGTTATTTGCATAGACACACCATCTGTCACATTAATTGGCTGGATTTGACGTGAGGATTGCCAGAGAGTGGAGATCACCAAAGGTTTATCGTGTGTTCGGCAGACGCAAGGCAGCAGATTCAGATTATTCAACCTTTCTTTCTTGATGCAGGTGGTTTGATTTTAGGAATCCCAGCATGTCAACATCATATTTCTGTTGACGTCTCATGATACTTCATGTTCATAATAGAGTATGTTTGCCCTACAAAAGGTGAAGGGTCAGTGACATGATGTCACAACTCGTAAAGACTCAGGTATCATGGAACCTGCCAGAGTTTACCACTGGTATTTATTTACCACTTGGTTAGTTCAACAATCACCACTGGTATTTATCACTTGGTTAGTTCACTACTCGGTTAGTTCACCACTCGGTTAGTTCACCACTCGGTTAGTTCACCACTGGTATTTACCACTTGGTTAGTTCACCACTGGTATTTACCACTTGGTTAGTTTACCACTTGGTTTACCACTGGTATTTACCACTTGGTTAGTTTACCACTTGGTTAGTTTACCACTGGTATTTACCACTTGGTTAGTTCACCACTGGTATTTACCACTTGGTTAGTTCACCACTGGTATTTACCACTTGGTTCGTTTACCACTCGGTTAGTTCACCACTAGTATTTACCACTCGGTTAGTTTACCACTGGTATTTACCACTCGGTTAGTTTACCACTTGGTTAGTTTACCACTGGTATTTACCACTTGGTTAGTTTACCACTTGGTTAGTTTACCACTGGTATTTACCACTTGGTTAGTTTACCACTAGTATTTACCACTTGGTTAGTTTACCACTGGTATTTACCACTCGGTTAGTTTACCACTTGGTTAGTTTACCACTGGTATTTACCATTTGGTTAGTTTACCACTTGGTTAGTTTACCACTTGGTTAGTTTACCATTTGGTTAGTTTACCACTTGGTTAGTTTACCACTTGGTTAGTTTACCACTTGGTTAGTTTACCACTTGGTTAGTTTACCACTTGTATTTACCACTTGGTCGGCTGTTCAGGAGCAACATCCTGGTGGTAAACCCCGGAAATCTCCACATGTTCGACGAGGATCAC
Source organism: Notolepis coatsorum (assembly GCF_963971535.1). Classification (NCBI taxonomy): domain Eukaryota; kingdom Metazoa; phylum Chordata; class Actinopteri; order Aulopiformes; family Paralepididae; genus Notolepis; species Notolepis coatsorum. Next base: position 92,364,073 of record NC_140180.1, read on the forward strand.
AGGATCTGCCGAATGCACGATTAGATGAGTTGATCAGTCTCGCCTGTGTTGCCCAGAGAAGCAGAGTAGTGTTGCTATCACGTCACCAACCCCTATTGTGTGGATTATACAGTAAACGCTTTAAAGAAAACCTGAACCCCAGACCTGGAGGACTAGGCCCTGGAGGAAGATACATCCTCTGTCTACGCTGGTGGACGACCATGGCCTGGTATGAACACTAGTGAGTGATTAAAGCCCAACCTGTGATCTTTTTCTCGACTACATAAAAGTGTAGTATATTCATATACAGTACATTCTTGTAGAGTTAGATCTGTAGGTAGAAAATGATTTTTTTTAAATCATATTAAAGCCAGTGTAAATATGAATATATCTGTTTTACTCTGGTGTTTACATACATTACAAATATAAACAAACCTTTTACAGCCACAGAATACAGTGAAAACAATTATGAACCCACATTCAACTGTTCTTGTGTTCGTCCTTGTCTCAAGAGCTCGGTTAATCAATGAAAACATTATTGTTCATTTGTAAGTACATTTCTACTATGGTTATGTGCTTGTGTTGTGTGTAAGGAATGTCATTTGAATTTAGTGTACAGCTCCAGAGAGACCACATTTGACTTCTGGGCTTATGTGACCCCCCCACTACTCAGTAAAATCCATAGTAGTTAGCATGCTAGCAGGTTAGCATAGTATGCTATTCTTAGCATGCTATGCTAACTGACATTGTGCATGCTGACTCGCTATTCATAGTATTCTCATGACATTATTTTGCCATACGATATCGCACAATGCCACAGCTCATTGGCCACAGTTGTCATTTAATGACAATCACCTGCTACTTGACTAAAATCACCTGTGGTTTGCGATCATCTCTGCGATTGAATACAATGAATAACAACGTGCTAGGACATAGCTACAAACGAGTTAGCATTAAATGCTAATCCATTAGTATGCTATGCTATTATGCTAACATCTGACAAGGGATGACTGACAACCATACAAATGAAGAGTTAATTTGCAAAAACCCATAAACGCCATCTTTGATTTTTTTTTGTTTTTTACTGATTGTTATGAGTTAGTGGGTGCTTTAACCCTTTCACTACCACACTACATAAGGTTAACCTTTCACTACCACACTACAGAAGGTTAACCTTTCACTACCACACTACAGAAGGTTAACCTTTCACTACCACACTACAGAAGGTTAACCTTTCACTACCACACTACAGAAGGTTAACCTTTCACTACCACACTAGACGGTTAACCATCTGTAGTGTGGTAGTGAAAGGGTTAACCTTCTGTAGTGTGGTTGCGAAAGGGTTAACCCTTTGTCATGTGGCAGTGAAAGTGTTAACCTTCTGTATTGTCGCAGTGAAAGAGTTAACCTTCTGTAGTGTGGTAGTGAAAGGTTAACCTTCTGTAGTGTGGTAGTGAAAGGTTAACCGTCTGTAGTGTGGTAGAGAAAGGGTTAAGTGATTCAATGAGCCTCCTAACTGTGAGTGTTGTTACTTAATGCATCTACTGTAAAGACGTAGCCCGTTCTAAACCCTGGCCAAGTTTTGTCATAAAAGCGGTTATTGTCTGTTGAAAATGCAAGTTCACGTCTTACACCACTGCTGTTCTTTTCCAGAACCAGATAAATCTGTTCACAGCGAATCAGCGTGCAGTATTCAGGTCAGCTGATGCAATATGGCTGCCACCCGGAACTGTGCTGTCTGAATTGCAGTGGAACTTTGGCTCAAAGTAATCTTTATTAAAGATTTTTCTTTTCTTTTTTCTCACAACATGTTAGTATGATGTGAGTTTTTGTCCTTTAGGGCAGAGCCAAGAAGAGAAAAGCTGAACATTATTAAGGTAACATAGGGAAAACGTGGCACAAAATGTGGAAACAAAATGGCGATATCTGCTTTCACAAAAAAATATATATATATTATTTGAAATAAAAAAAGTTTTCAATAAAGTTTTATTTAATAAGTTACCTGTATTTTGTTATTTTTACTTGTTCAAAACACTACACTAAAATTGGAGATATAGGTTTTTGCAAGTGAACTATAGCTGCCTCACATGGGCCATTCCACACTGTGAAGTTAACATGTACATTTTCCAAATCTAGCACCTTTCCTCCATAGCACCACCATCAGGCAAAACTGAGACCAGGATGTATGGAAAAGTAATGGCTGGATTGCCATACAATCTACTGTGCACATGCATGACTCTAAGAGGAAGACACCTATGCTTTTGGGGAAGCCATGACCTTTCACCATCAGGCCAAACTTCCACTTATCGAATTAAAGTCACAGAATTGGCTGTGTGCATTCATAACCGCTTGAGCAACAGACCTATTGATTTTGGTCAAACTTACAGTTACCATGAAGCCAAACCGAGAACAATATGTCTTGAAAAGTAATGGCCTAATTGCCATACCTTTTGCTATGCTCATTCATGACCCGAAGAGGAAGAACCCTATCAATTTGGGTAAACCAAAGGTAAACCTTTCCTCTAGCGCCACCATCAGGCCAAGCGTTCAGGTTTCAAATGAGCGTATCTCCTGACCCTTTAACTGTAGTTACAAAAATCTGCTGTGAAAATGCATGACCTCTAGAGGAGCGACCCTATTGGTTTTCATCATTCCATGACCTTTTATCGAGCACCGTCATCAAGCCAAACTGACATCAAGATATCTCCAGCGACACCATAATGTCAAATGCCGTAATCTCAAATGTCTAATGCATAACGCCCAATGCCATAGTGCTTAATGCCTTAATGCATATTGTCTAATGTCATAATGCCCAATCCCATAATACTTAATGCCCTAATGCCCAATCCCATAATACTTAATGCCATAATGCTTAATACCATATTGCCAAATGCTATAATGGCCAATGCCATAATACCCAATGCCATAATGCTCAATGCTAAAATGTCATAATGCTTAAAGATATACTGAGTAGTTTCAGCCACTTGATGCCACTAGAGTACCACCAAAACAATATGGTGCTTACATAGGGAACAATGTACAATCAAACGAAGTTCAGATCAAACTGCCAAAGTAGGCATTGCAGATCAAACTCAAGATCCAGCAATATCATATCAAACGTACCACAGAAAATGTTGTCAGAAACATATTTTAGGTTTTAACTTGGAAAAAGTAGTAGAAAAAGAGAAAGCTGACAAGCGAACAAGCTGCCATTTTCTTTTTGAAAACCAGGGGCCGCCCACTGGCAGCGCGTTTATCCAATCGGGTGCGTTCCACGTGGGGACATGGGAAGTACGGAGGGGATACATGCACGCAACGTGCACGCAACGTGCACATAACATGCACTCGCTGCCCAAAGCCTGATACCCAGAAACGTCCAGAGCAGAGCAAAATAATAAAACCCAGGCAGAGGGAGGGGTCTCTGCAGATAAACACTAACACTCACTTCCAGTGGGTCACACGTAATGACTATGTTCGTATGAGTCTATACATTGTTGTTTTTTTTAGGATCATTCTACTCAGTATGCCTTTAATGCCAAAACGCCATAATGCTTAATGCTTAATGCCAAAACGCCATAATGCTTAATGCCAAAACACCACAATGCTTAATGCCAAAATGTCATAATGGCTAAGATTCAATGCCCCATATGCCCAATGCTTGGACCCCTGCTAATCGCCGCTTGCGGCTACATTTGTGTATATCTTCCTGAAGTTGTTGTTAGGCGCCTGACAAATGATTTGCTGACTTTCTTTCTTTCTTTCTTTCTTTCAAATTTTCTTTCTTTCTTCCGTCCTCCCTTTCTTCCGTCTTCCCTTCCTTCCTTTCTTCCCTTCCTGAATAACCTGGCTTTGTAAAAAAATAAAGGCTCAAATAAACAGCCCCTCCCCCTCAGCAGTGGAACTTGAAGATGATGAGGACGATGCGTTTGTACTCCTTCCTGAAGTTGTGGTTCAGCACCCCGTAGATGACGGCGTTGAGGCAGCTGTTGAAGTAGGCCATGAAGTAGCTGGCCGTGAAGAGCCACTCCGGGATCACCAGGCCCAGCCTGTTGTCCAGGGCCACCGCCAGGCCGATGAGGTTCAGCGGGGCCCAGCACACGGCGAACAGCACAAACACCACGAACATGGTGAGGAAGTTGCGGAAGTCGTGCGGCTTGATCTTGGGCCGCGAGTCCGGCTTGACCCGCCGCCGCACCTGGATGACGAGGATCCAGATGCGCAGGTAGCAGTACGTGACGATGCTGATGGGCAGGATGAAGTGCACCACCACCACGGTGATGGTGTACAGGGAGCTCACCGACTGGGCGAAGGTGCACGAGTACACCCGGGGGTCGTACTGCAGCGACTCCACGAACCAGTTCGGCACGATGGCCAGTATCGTCAGCAGCCACACCAGGATGACGTAGCACATGGTGTTGCTGTTGGAGAACAGCTTGTCGTACTTCAGGCTGTGGCAGATGTAGCAGTAGCGGTTGATGGCGATGGCCGTGATGTTGAAGATGGAGCTGATGACGCTGAGGCCGATGAGGAAGCCGCTGATCTGGCAGTGGATGTAGCCGGCGATCCAGCCGTCGTGGAAGATGGCGGTGAGCACCAGGGGGTACGGGTAGATGGCCACCACCAGGTCGGCCAGCGCCAGGCTCACCACGAACGCATTCCCTGTGGACAAGGTCAGAGGGAGAGAGTGAGCGGACTAGAATACACACAGACACATTACAACATTTTTGTAATACTGTTCATATTTGATCACACCCCATGTTTGTACATGTGAAGCACTTTGTATTAAATAGGTCTTATGAAAGTACCTAACAAATAAATTAGATTTGACCTTAACCCTTTGGTTGCCGCTCACGAGAATTCTCGTTTCAGTACCGGCCAGATCCTGGTAGTGGCGCTGTCTCGAGAATGCAATAACCCATGTTGCAGACCTTGTGTCACACTGACAATGCTCCGGGCGGACTTTTCTGTCAGATCGCATGGACTACTTTTTGGGATGCTGGATTCATTATGCTGTATAGCGTTATGGCATGTGCCAAATGGACTTATGATCTACCAGATGGCGATAAAATAATTGGAAAATTCTTTTTGGAATCCAACCTGCCAAAGGTAAGAGTAATTTGACGTCAATTTCAGCTTGATCGTGCAAGGATTTCATAGCCATACCCCAGTTCAGTGTATGTTGTGGTAATAACGAATGCCGTTATTGGCTATCAATTAATCACAAACGACCCCCCCCCCCTTTCATGCATTCATGATGGCATTTGGATTTTTAACTGTAGCGTGTGTAGGGACGAAACGCCAATGGATTTAACGTTATTATTAGCATTGCACCTTATAAGTAGCCTCACAGGAATTATCCCAGATCATTCCGATATAACACTCATATTCACCACGGTATAAAATGGGAACGTATCGACGGAAAAAATATTTCTTCATGGCATATTGAATGGAAGGTTCATACTGTCAATTGCCAATGATATTGGATCCATAGTTATAATATAAAATATAGGTTTAGCTCTACAAACAAGGTGACCGATTACATGGGGTTAATGGGTGGCATGAGCCTATGCACTTCCCGGAAGGGGCGTGGCACCCAATGTGTTAATAGAGTAGAGTAGAGTAGAGTAGAGTAGAGTAGGGTAGAGTAGTGTAGGGTAGAGTAGAGTAGAGTAGAGTAGAGTAGGGTAGAGTAGTGTAGGGTAGAGTAGGGTAGAGTAGAGTAGGGTAGGGTAGAGTAGTGTAGAGTAGAGTAGCGTACAGTAGAGTAGAGTAGAGTAGGGTAGAGTAGGGTAGAGTAGGGTAGGGTAGAGTAGAGTAGAGTAGAGTAGGGTAGAGTAGAGTAGAGTAGAGTAGAGTAGGGTAGGGGGGAAAGTAGAGTAGAGTAGAGTAGAGTAGGGTAGAGTAGGGTAGGGTAGGGTAGGGTAGAGTAGGGTAGAGTAGAGTAGAGTAGAGTAGAGTAGAGTAGAGTAGGGTAGAGTAGGGTAGGGTAGGGTAGAGTAGGGTAGGGGGGAAAGTAGAGTAGAGTAGAGTAGCGTAGCGTAGCGTAGAGTAGAGTAGAGTAGAGTAGAGTAGAGTAGAGTAGAGTAGAGTAGAGTAGAGTAGAGTAGAGTAGGGTAGAGTAAGGTAGGGGAGAGGGTAGAGTAGAGTAGAGTAGGGTAGAGAGTAGAGTAGAATAAGGGCAAAAACAACTCAGTGTGAGGGGGTGTCATGTGCAGATTTGTGCATGTAATTAGTATAAATACGTGAGCAGTTTTGTGTGTGTCAGAGAGAGACAGAGAGAAGGAAAGCAGAGAGAGAAAGAAGGCAGAGAGAGAGAGAAAGAAGGATGGAAGAGAAAGAAGGAAGAGAGAGGGAGAAAGAAGGCAGATAGATATATAGAGAGAAAGAAGGCAGATAGACAGAGAGAGAAAGAAGGCAGAGAGACAGAGAGAGAGAGAAGGCAGAGAGAGAGAGAGAGAGAGAGAGAGAGAGAGAGAGAGAGAGAGGAGAGAGAGAGAGAGAGAGAGAGAGAGAGAGAGAGAGAGAGAGAGAGAGAGCGAGCAGAGAGAGACTGGTTTGTGAGT
>NC_140180.1:92370814-92393314 GCF_963971535.1 Notolepis coatsorum
GAGAGGAGAGAGAGAGAGAGAGAGAGAGAGAGAGAAGAGAGAGAGAGAGAGAGAGAGAGAGAGAGAGAGAGAGAGAGAGAGAGAGAGAGAGAGAGAGAGAGAGAGAGAGGGAGAGAGAGAGAGAGAGAGAGAGAGGGGGGAGAGGGAGAGGGAGAGAGAGAGAGAGAGAGAGAGAGAGAGAGAGAGAGAGAGAGAGAGAGAGAGAGAGAGAGAGAGAGAGAGGGAGAGAGGAAGAGAGAGATAAGCTGTCAGGTTTGTGGCCTTGAGAGCAAAGGAAAGAGAGGGAATTTGATGGCTGTGGATAACCAGGTGAAATTCAACATCATTCACCATTAAAAACACTTCACTTGTTCTCCCAGTAAAGCCTGAGTATGTCCTGGATGTCTTACCCACTGCAGAGGGTTCCCATGTGGAGTTTCACAGACACAGAGTGGCTGCGTCTCCGTCTGCTTGAGACCTGGGGTGGAGTGGCTGCTCCTCCGTCTGCTTGAGACCCGGGGTGGGGTGGCTGCTCCTCCGTCTGCTTGAGACCTTGGGTGGAGTGGCTGCTCCTCCGTCTGCTTGAGACCTGGGGTGGGGTGGCTGCTCCTCCGTCTGCTTGAGACCTGGGGTGGGGTGGCTGCTCCTCCGTCTGCTTGAGACCTTGGGTGGAGTGGCTGCTCCTCTGTCTGTTTGAGACCTGGGGTGAGGTGACTGCTCCTCCATCTGTTTGAGACCTGGGGTGGAGTGGCTGCTCCTCTGTCTGTTTGAGACCTGGGGTGGAGTGGCTGCTCCTCCGTCTGCTTGAGACCTGGGGTGGTGTGGCTGCTCCTCTGTCTGTTTGAGACCTGGGGTGGGGTGGCTGCTCCTCCGTCTGCTTGAGACCTGGGGTGGGGTGGCTGCTCCTCCGTCTGCTTGAGACCTGGGGTGGTGTGGCTGCTCCTCGGTCTGTTTGAGACCTGGGGTGGAGTGGCTGCTCCTCGGTCTGTTTGAGACCTGGGGTGGTGTGGCTGCTCCTCCGTCTGCTTGAGACCTGGGGTGGAGTGGCTGCTCCTCTGTCTGCTTGAGACCTGGGGTGGAGTGGCTGCTCCTTCGTCTGCTTGAAACCTGGGGTGGAGTGGCTGCTCCTCGGTCTGTTTGAGAGCTGGGGTGGAGTGGCTGCTCCTCGGTCTGTTTGAGACCTGGGGTGGGGTGGCTGCTCCTCCGTCTGCTTGAGACCTGGGGTGGGGTGGCTGCTCCTCCGTCTGCTTGAGACCTGGGGTGGAGTGGCTGCTCCTCCGTCTGTTTGAGACCTGGGGTGGCGTGGCTGCTCCTCTGTCTGTTTGAGACCTGGGGTGGAGTGGCTGCTCCTCCGTCTGCTTGAGACCTGGGGTGGGGTGGCTGTTCCTCCGTCTGCTTGAGACCTGGGGTGGAGTGACTGCTCCTCTGTCTGCTTGAGACCTGGGGTGGGGTGACTGCTCCTCCGTCTGTTTGAGACCTGGGGTGGAGTGACTGCTCCTCCGTCTGTTTGAGACCTGGGGTGGAGTGATTACTGGGAACTGACTCCAGGTCCAGGTGCCCCCAGGCTGTAGTGCATGTATTGGGTAATACACTGATTAAATCACCTGGCCTCTCCCCACTTTCAGCCAGTATACATGTACAGTAGCCCTACTAGGGCTAAAATAAGACAGATGCATTGTGAAAATGCAACCGCTTAGACCGTACGGTACGCAGCCGTGGCTCAGTGACAGCAGAGCTAGCTGTGTAATGTGTTCTCACTGGGAACCAGTCACATCAACATCAGCTCCCCCCTGTGCTTCACGTCACCACTCCCAGATAGCAGACAGCTGGAGGGGGACTGGAGGCAGCCTGTCTTCTGTTTAGCACAAATTACTGAACGACGCTCCGCACAGTAACTGAGACTCCACTGTATATGTTAAAGGGAAATGCGAGGAAAAGCGACAACCTTGTATCTCATATAAAAAAAATATATATATACAGTATATTATTTTCTATCATGCACTTCCACTAAATACTCTTCCTTGCCTATATTACTACTTACTATACTATGGCTTTACTACTATGCACTCAACACTGCAGCACCCACGTTTCAACACTGTTTAATGAACATTGTTACTCAGCTGAAAGAGTTGTACCCTCCCCGCTGACTTGTCGTACAGAACTTGTAAGTCGCTTTGGATAAAGGCTAAATCACTAAATGTAAAATGTCAATGTAAACAATAGGGTGTCGGTCCACCAGGGTGGAATTGAACCTACCAATGGGCGTGCAGCACTCTAAAGTGATGTCATGATTTATCGGTTGGTTCGCAGATACGTCACTCAAACGGACAACAGAGGGCAGGATCCACACAATAGGAAGATCTTCCACGCAATTGTTCTAATAAAGAAACGGATGCTCCAATTAGAACACGTGTAAAATTGGTGAGACATGTATTGATTCCTGTTCATCGCTCGGTGCCCCGCGGGTCGTGGTGGGAACCGGAACTCCAGAGTCCTGATCCGATCTCTGGTCACGTTGCTACAGGCGCCGGTCGCTACAGACGCTGATTGGCATCTCCGGAGGATCACTTACATACATTTCCGTTGAGAAATCGCTGAAACTGCAAAATGTAGGGATGGAGAAAAAGAAGGCTCGAGGTTTTTATCCCATGATGCTCGTGAGATTCTTTGGCAGCTTTCCACAACAATCTTTGAGAGTGATCCTCTAGAAATAGTGGCTTTTGCCCCAGAAATAGAATGTGAGCTTCCCCAGCCCCGATAGTCACTGGTGGAAAGTAACTAAGTATTTGTACTTAAGTACAGGAAATGATTTGCAAGGTGCTTGTACTTTACTTTTTAGTTTGTACTTTTACTCCAATACATTGATCTAAAACCGTTAATTACTAGTTAGTTTGAAGAAAAATATTTAGCATACAAGACATGACATAAGATGAAGTCCGATGTACTTTAAAATCGGAAGCCTTCCAACTTCAAGAAGGGCCGCATGCCACTTTAACCCTACCTTTAGGTCAATAGATCGATGTCTGGATGCTCCCAAGCAATGAAAAACAAGAACGTCATATGGAATAATGTACTTTAACTTTTGATACGTAAGTACATTCAATATCAAATACCTTTCTTAAGTGGAATTCTTTTTACTTACTTTTACTGGAGTACTATTTTCTCTTGAGTATTTCTACTTTTACTGAAGTAAAGGAACTGCATTTATTAAAAACATTTATTTAACCTTTATTTAACCAGGAAGTCCCATTGAGATACAGGATCTCTTTTGCAAGGGAGACCTGGCCGCGTCTATGCCTTCTACAACGCTGTTCGGTTTCCGGGTTCCTCTGATTGGCCACTAAGCCCACGTGACCCTACGCTAGCACGCCCCCCTTATCGGCGCCAGTTATCGCGTACACCCGTGCATGCGCATGAGCCGCGACAAGCGCCTTCAATGACAGAGCTCTCATATTTGCGAATGCATAAACTATATCTTAAATTATGGCTATGTGTCTAATATGGCCGTCGCTTATCAATGACTTGTTTTGTTTACATCAGGGTGAACGCTGTTGCATTCGCAAATATGAGAGCTCTGTCAATTGATAAGCAACGGCCATATTAGACACATAGCCATAATTTAAGATATAGTTTATGCATTCGCAAATATGAGAGCTCTGTCATTGAAGGCGCTTGTCGCGGCTCATGCGCATGCGCGGGCGTACGCGATAACTGGCGGCGATAAGGGGGGCGTGCTAGCGTAGGGTCATGTGGGCTTATTGGCCAATCAGAGGAACCCGGAAACCGAACAGCGTTGTAGAAGGCATAGATAACAGCAATAACATTTGCAATACATCACACAAGAACACAATAAAAGTGCATGTATACAATATACAATACATCACATAAAACACAAAAACACAAAACACAAAACAGAATAGCCTACACATGATAGTAAAAGTGTATGACAGTATAATACAGGGTAATAGAGTCATTTTGCAGTGGGGACCCGACTACAGAAAGCATACTTCATCCACCACTGCCGATAGTGTAAAATGAAGCTCACAAACAAGTACATTTACATTCAAACATCGGTTTGATTGAAAACAAAAAGCCATTGTCTTGCACTACTGTGTTGTTTTTGTGTAAAGTCTCTTTGCTCTCTGCAAGGCGTGATGCTGCTCTGCCAGTTATCTGTGGCACTACATCAGAGGACGACAGCCGGCAGAGAGTCAGTGAAGCTATAGACATCTCGCCTCAAGCTCGACTCTGAAAGAGTGATCACAAGATATAACAAAAAGAGTGAAAGGGTACTGGTCGTCTGAATAGAGCTCCGTGGTATCAATTTAGATAAGTGTTGTTCAGGACTGCAACGCATCAGCGCCAACTCCACACTCCAGAGTCCAGAACACATCCGCCCGACTTCTAACCCAGAATCCTGGCACCACATCACCCCAGTCCTAACAGGACCCCACTGGTAAGTGTTGTTCAGGACTGCAACGCATTGGCGCCGACGCCATCATTAGAGTCCAGAACACACTCCAGAGTCCAGAACACATCCGCCCGACTTCTAACCCAGAATCCTGGCACCACATCACCCCAGTCCTAACAGGACTAGGGATGCTCGATATTGGATTTTTTACAGACTCTTAATTTCCGATACTGAAATCAACCGATACCAATATATGCAGGGTTCCCCCCCCCCCCCCCCCCCCCCCCCCAATTAACACAACATTATGCATACTTTTGACAATAAATAAAATCAGAATCTGTTCTTACTTGCTTGCCTGGGTAAATAAAGGTTAAATAAATGTAAAAATAAAATATATATATATATGTAACGGTTGTGACAACGTCACCTCAAACTTCGATGCCCCGAGTGGGAGTCGAACCCCGGTCTCCCACACCGCAGGCAGCAACACAGACCGCTATACCAAGAGGTGAATCCACTTCTAAGTGCTGGGTCTATGCGTCTTTTGAGGATGTGAGTGAGTTTAACCCATAGCACCGCTACTCACCCCAGCCCTTCTTGACTGCGCTTCACGATACCATCCGTTACATATATATATATATATGTATGTAACGGATGGTATCGTGAAGCTGATATCGTATATACATATATATATATTTGAAAACCGATACCGATATTTTCCGATATCACATTTTAATGCCTATATCGGTAGGCCGATAATATCGGACATCCCTAAACAGGACCCCACTGGCTTCCTGTCTCCCAGTGGATCAAGTATAAAATCCTGGTCCTCGCCTACAAAGCCCTTCACCACCTCGCCACCCCCGAGTGCCACTCACGAGATATCTCGGGTTTTTAATAGTGACGTTGAATGCCACTCACGAGATTTCTCTGAATTTTTTTTTTTTCTTTTTTTTTTTTTGATCTGAAAAATTATTGCATCACCCGAGCCTACCCGAGTATAGCCGAGCGGCGCCGGCGATCACTGTGGAAAAAAGCGCCCCCTGTCGTCTCCCAGATGACATAAGTGATTTTGGAATGGACTCAATGAAAATGAATGGGGAAAAAAATCCGGTACTCCACATTTTCCAGTCCACTGATCCAGCCGGGGTTACCACAGTTCATTCTGGAGCCTCAGATCCCCGCGGATCATAGAGATCTACAGTATCGCGTTGGATCCATACACGTATCGATTTTTTCGAATGGTGATCAGGAATTAGAATATACCAGTTGGATACCATCTGATGTCAGGTAAGGACTCTATGTTATCAGTGTTAGGATAATCAGAGTAAGTTTGATGAAGATATAGGCTGTTTTGTGAAATGTCTTCTTTCGGTTTCACTGTAAAAGTCAGAGAGGAAATCAACGAGGCTATTATCCGTGCGCGACCGTAATGTGCTTGCGTGCACGTATAATATTGATCATCTAGCGTTTATTTGAAAACGATTCATAAAAAGGCCGACGAATATCAACGTTGTGGAATATTCCACTAAAAGACGATTTTCATAGAATGCTCCAGAATGAGCTGTTTTTTATATCAAAACGGGGGCTTTTCTAACTGCTCTGAAACGGAAACGACGCGATAAAAAAACAATCTGCCTTGACAGCACTGACTGGAAAATAGTCTTTGATAATGCGATGGGCAGATTAGACACATAGCCATAATTTAAAACATAGATTAGGCGATATTAACGTTAACATTGGCGCCGATGGTGGCATTCAGCCGGTAAAAAGGAAAACCAGGCGTGGCGCTCAAAGTGTTAAGGACGTTCGCTTCTTCTCCCAGGCTGAATCCTTTTTTCTTTTCTTTTTTTTTTACCACAATGAATAAACACAAACAACAACACAACAAACCGTATCAAAGAAGAAAAGGGGGGTTGCAAGGGTGACACGGCAAAAACGCGCAGCAGCAGCAATGGACCATCTCAATCCCACACAGACAGACACAATCAGTTGCCACTAATTATTATACCACATCATAAGTTGTCAAGGAGCCGTGGACAGCGTCCCAGTGGCCGGCCTCCAGGCCCTCTTCTAGTGGGCAGGCTGCCCGTTCCATTTTCTAGCAAGTCCACAGGTCTTCCTCCGGCCAATAATCCCTCGAGATAAACAGGCTGCTTCACTCTCCTTCCAGTTTAAGATAATTAGCCTTTTAGTGGATAAACAACCGGATGTCCAGAGCCAGCTAGCAGAGACTCCCACACTGCTGTCTGCTTTTAGACCCAGCGGATATGATACAGGACGTACAGGGACGTGGAGGGCAAAAAGAAACTCTGACATTATGGCACAGTGTTGTAGTACTCGATTTTCAGGACTCGTGACTCGACTTGGACTTGAACACTGATGACTTGGATTTGGACTCGAGCATTGACTGCATTCGGACTCGGAAGGTGCAGACGAGGACTCGGACTTGTTAATTGATAAAGAGTTTTTTTGTTTTATATATATATATTTTTTAGGGATGCTCGATATTGGCTTTTTTTACCGATACCGATATACCGATATTGTCCAACTCTTAATTTCCGATACCGATACCAACCGATACCGATATATGCAGGGTCCCCCCCCCCAAAAAACTGAATAATTTCAAGTAATTAACATTACATATCTCTTGTTGTGGAATTAACACAACATTATGCATACTTTTGACAATAAATAAAATCAGAACTTGTTCTTACTTGCTTGCCTGGGTAAATAAAGGTTATAGAAATGTAAAAAATAAAATAAAAATAACAAATATTTGAAAACGGATACCGATATTTTCCGACATTTTAATGCCGATATCGGCCGATAATATCGGTAGGCCGATAATATCGGACAACAATATTTTTGTATTAGGCCCTAATCATGGCATATGATATTGATGGCTAGTGCATTTGTTTGGCTATTGTGTCACAAAATAAATAAACTCCTTTTGAAACGGTGTCCGCTGTGTCATTTATGTTTAATGTACTGTAGACCTTTTTTTATTCTTTTTTTTTGTGTCAGCTCTTTGACTGCCAGAGTGGAGTGGACTCAACCTTGACGACTTGGACTCGGACTCGGACTAGGGTAATGGGGACTCGACTCGGACTCGACTCTGGCTCTTCTTTGGTGACTCGTACTTGGACTCGAACTCGAGATTTAGTGACTGGGCTACAACACTGCATTATGGATATTACTTGGTTCTGACCAGAGAGTTCAGACACTCCCAAAGCAGATGAAGTAATGAGCCTCGGGTGCCACATGTGTGCCAGCATACATCCCGCAGTTCGTCGTCCATCTTGGATAATGTAATGTGTGATACAGGCTCTACTCAGAATTGCACTTCACCGAGAAGCAGTCAAGGTCATGCTCCCAAGCCAGCTATGGTCAGAAGAATATGCATTAGGGGCGGGCGGCCCTAAATATGAAACTATAAATATTTGAGACCAATCCTCTTGACACGGTTGCCGTCTTAAAGAGCTGATCCCACTCAGAGCAGGGGGCAGGCACAGCCCCCTCAGTACATATTGTATTCATAACAGACCATAACTGTGCATATGGTAGGAAGGAAGGGTCTGAAAGGCCAAGCCGGGTCTGGAATGTTAAGATGTCGCTGGAATGGTACGATTCTGTCTCCCAGAGATCTGTCCCACTGTTATAATGTGAGTTTTAAGTTAAGTTGTATTACATAAAGTGGTTCCTCCAGCTGACAGAATGGGGTTGCATCAGATGGGACAAGATGGAAGAATAGAATAGAATAGAATAGAATAGAATAGAATAGAATAGAATAGAATAGAATAGAATAGAATAAAATAGAATAGAATAGAATAGAATAGAATAGAATAGAATAGAATAGAATAGAATAGAGAATATAATAGAATAGAAGCCCCTTCATATTAAACCTCCTGCAGCTGCTTCACAATAGAGCATGCATGGACACCTCATAATCATGTTCTCCAATAGAGGTGGTGGGTTTGGACAATACCACAATGATACAATACCAAGGATCAGTGTTGTAGTCGAGTCAATACATGGCTGAAATCAAAGCAGCAGTGCTCACATATGTAGACGCGGACTGGTTTTGTTATTTTGATCATGGACTCTTGCTCTGGTATTATTTGTTCTGATTTGTGATTTTAATTCTGTATTTTACTGTTCATTTTATCAGGGTTAGTGTTAGGGTTAGGGTTAGGCTCTTTTAGAAAAGCCTCAATGGACTAGTGTTGAAAACTAGCACTTGTGCTATAAACACGCAAAGCGGCACATCTGGTCTGTCCACTGTGACTGGTCCAATGTAGCTTAAATAAACGTTTTCATTAATTAATTAATTAATTCATTCATTCATTCATTCATTCATTCATTCATTCATTCATTCATTCATTCATTCATTCATTCATTCATTCATTCACTAAAGCAGTGCAGCTAGAGCCAGCCAGATGCTGAAAAAGCATTTGACCAGATAGAATGTCCCTATTTATTTGGTCTAGCTGCACTATGGCTGGCACTACCTTCTCCAAACAATGTGCAAGTATCTTTTTTTTTTTTTTTTTTATTATTGCAAAACAAAAATTATTAAAAGTCAGTACTCAACACACAATGCATAATGAAACTAACAATCAAGGTGGCTAAAATGACATGCAAGTACAGAAACAGAAAACAAAAAAAAGTCTATAATAATATTTTACCGTATACAGTGTATATCCAACGAAATTACCAATTATACCAATGCTTTATACAGGATATACCCCTAATACCTATTTTCTAAAACCCTACACACATATGCTCCAGCTCGAACCCCCCCCCCCTCCCGGACCCCTCCTTGGATAGTACCTCCATTATCCCTCACTCCTAACCAGACACTACCATTATAAGCTAGCTTTTATTCTCTCCACCACTTCTAACCACATTGACATTTTGGATTCGTTGAGACCCAGAATTCTTGCTGTAGATATTTCTTGATAAATCACATCGAGATATGTAAGAAACCAAACCTTCCGGCACATTTTTTCCGGTTGAAACCAGCGTGATGTGATCAGTTTTTTAGCTACTGTGATACCCGATAAAACCAATCTCTTTAGCTGTGGATTTACTGCAAACTCAAAAACATCATTCAATAGTAATACAGAGGGGTGTACTGGTATATTCCAAGATACGAGTTTTGATAATTGATGGGTCACATCTTTCCAGAATGCCTTAACTGGTGGGCAGTCCCAATACATGTGCATAAATGTCCCTTCGTCTCCATTTGTACATTGGGAGCATTTTGAGTCTTGTTTAAGACCCATTCTGTTCAGTCTTATAGGAGTCAAGTATGTCCTGTGAATATAGTTAAGATTGATTTGTTGATGGTCCGGGTTCCTTGATGTAAGACGGACATTTGCCCATGCTTCTTGCCAATCAAAGTCACTTTCCAGGTCTGGTATATCCCTCCTCCAGACAGAGTCTAGTTGGAGGGTTTCATACGAGGACGTTAGTAATTGATAATAAAAACCTGATACAAAACCTCTCGATGTTTCTCTTTCATAGAAGAATTTGTGGTATCTGTGGTGTTCAACTGGTATGTCTAATGGAACACCGTGAGACTTCAAACATAGGCGTAACTGTATGTAAAAAAGCCATGTGGACTCGGTGAGGTTAAACTTTGTGCATATTTCTCCATAACTACAAAAACCCTGGTTATTAAAAATATCCCCTAATGAGTGTATGCCTTGCTCTTCCTATATAGGGAATCTTATAGGACGTTTTTCAATTAAGAGTGCATTGTTATTGAATAAGGGAGTGTGATTATGCCATTTTTGTGGGTTAGGATATTTTTTTTGTGTTTCACGCCATATCCGGATTGCATGGGTAATTATGGGGCCAAATTTCCGCTCACAGTGCTTGATTGGTAGTTTAGTGTGTGCTATGTCCTTCAGTCTATGTGGGGCTACTATGTTTTCTTCCAATTTTCTCCAGGATACCAATGCCTGTGGATCAAACCATATTGTCAATGGTCTTAATGTGTATGCCTTAAAATATTGGAAAAAATCTGGAACTGCCATGCCACCGTCTGCTTTATTTCTCTGTGCAGTGGATCTTTTTATGCAAGGTGGTTTGTTATTCCAAATAAATTTGTATGTGGAGGAGGGTAATCTTTTCCAGTAACCCTCTGGAGGGGGTAACGGTAGCATTGAACTGATGAAGTTGATTCTAGGTAGTACATCCATCTTAACTATTGATACCCTTGCCTGTACTGAGTTTTTAAGTTTTGCCCACCTGTCCAGGTCGTCTTTGATTTTGTTCTGTATTTTTGTGTAATTGTGCTTCACCGTTTGTCTTATGGTGGGAAATATTTCCACACCCAAGCATCTAAAATGTTTTACCATAGGTATCTCACCTGGGAGGGTTGTATCTTTTTTTGCATGGGTGTTAAGTGGAAGGAAAGCCGACTTCGGCCAATTTATTTTAAATCCCGATAAATCACCAAAGTTCTCTATCAACTTGAGTAGATGAGGCAATGTGGTGTTGGGGCTTTGCATGAACAATATTACGTCGTCCGCATATAAACTAATTTTATGTTGTGTGCCCTTGATTACGATTGGTTCTATGGATTGGGATTGTCTTATATATTGTGCTAAAGGCTCTAATGATAGATCGAATAGTCCGGGACTAAGAGGGCAACCCTGTCTGGCTGAGCGTGATACCGGAAAGATTTTGGAGATGAATGTACCTGTTGTAATCATGGCCGATGGGTCTTTGTATAATACTTTAATCATATCAATGAATCCTTTTCCTAACCCCATCCTTTCTAATACTGCCCATAGATACGACCATTCCAGCCTGTCAAAGGCTTTCATAGCATCCAGGGACAGCATCGCCTTAGGTATGGTGTCTTCTTTGTCTGCATCTACAGTAGTACGTGCAGTATTCGTCTTATGTTATCAGTGATCAGGCGACCTCTTATGAAGCCAGTTTGGTCCGGATGAACTAAAGACGTCATATGCTTTTGTAATCTGATGGCTAATACCTTAGAGTACAGTTTGACATCGGTTCCGAGGAGGCTTAAGGGTCTGTAACTACCGCACTCGGTGGGGTCTTTGTCTTTTTTGAGAAGGACTGAAATGAGTGCAATATTGTCGTGTTTATGGAAGCTCCCCTCCTTGACTGAGTATAAGATCATATTTAGTAATAAGGGTCCAATTATGTCCCAACAAGAAAGGTACATTTCTGATGGGATACCGTCTCTTCCAGGAGCCTTACCATTTTTCATTTCGGATATGGCCTTCTTGAGTTCCTCTAGTGTGATCGGTGCTTCTAACTGTTTAGCGTCATCCTCCGAAAGTTTAGGGAGAATAA
This sequence comes from Notolepis coatsorum, assembly GCF_963971535.1. Lineage (NCBI taxonomy): Eukaryota > Metazoa > Chordata > Actinopteri > Aulopiformes > Paralepididae > Notolepis > Notolepis coatsorum. The sequence continues at coordinate 92,382,543 of NC_140180.1, forward strand.
TTTGATTAAGATATGTGTCCATTTTGTTTTGATCAAAGGTTGTTTCTGATTTATATAAGTCGGAGTAGAATTCTTTGAATGTATCGTTTATTATTTTGGGATCTGTTTCAAGTACTTGTTGTTTTCTAATGGCAGTTATATCTGCAAATTTTGCATTAATTCTTAATCGCATGGCTAATAGGTGACTAGGTTTAGAACCTTGGGAGTACTGCTGTTGTCTTGTGCTGCGTATTTGCATTTCCGATTGTTGTCTGTATATGGCATTGATCTCTGTTTTTAGTACGTTAACTTGATTTTCTAGTCTAGTTGAGTTGTTGTATTTTAAAGAATTAAATAACGTTGAGTAAAGCGTTTCCAGTTCAGACAGTTTTGTGCATTGATTCTTGCGCATTATGGAGGAAAATCTATCAGTGAAATCCTTGATCTTACCCTTTACCGACATCCATATTATTCTGGGGTCTTGCACCGAGTTTGCATTCTCCCGTAGGAATACTGTGAGAGCTTCTTTGAGTTGTGTAATGAATTCCTTGTTATTAAGCAGCATCGAATTAAAACGCCATCTTGGGGCCCGGGAAGATAGTATACCAAATGTTGCTTTTAGGAGTAAATAACAGTGATCTGATAGTGCATTGGGTATCATTTCCACTTCATATTTATCAAATAGTCTCGGGGATGCAAAGACATAATCAATTCTGGATAATGTGTTATGTCTCGCCGATCGACAAGAGTACTTTCGGGTCGTGGGATTAAGTGAACGCCATAAATCATTTACACCTGTAATCTTTGACCAATCCTTTAATGCTTTAGATGAATTTTTTTGTTCGCTGAAAAAGGCGAGGTAAGATTTGTCCAAGTATCTTTTAACAGACTTAAGATCCGTCATAATTTGATCTCTACCTGGTTTTGCTAACAATAAATGAATGGCCCTGCGCAGAGGGGGGTATGGATATAACAACAATAAGTGTGGAGAAAGCTGCTCTTTAACTCAGACTGCAATCATGTAGATGGCCTCTGGAAGAACTCCAGGGGATGACGGCCTGGGAATAGAATGTTATATATATACCTATATACTGTATATATATAATTAAGGCTGTCAAAGTTAACACGTTTTTTTACTAGACTTCACTCAGGTGTATTATTGATACTCTGATTCATACTATGTTTCTTTCTGACTACCGGTATATTTTTAGAACTTAAAAAAAAAAATTATTTGATGCAAATTTGCAATGCATGAGGGTCATCCTTTGGTGTTAAATGGCTGCATAAAGCAAGCATTTGTTGACTATAATGTTGATAAAAGTATTAAAACTTGAAAAAGATCCGTTTAAGGTAGATTTAGAACAGATAAAAAATATGTGATTAATTTGCGATTAATCGCGAGTTAACTATGGACAATCATGCGATTAATCAGATTCAATATTATATTCGATTGACAGCCTTAATAATATATATATATATATATATTAGGGCTGTCAGTTTATCGCGTTAATTAGATTAATTAATTACACAGCAAATTATCGCGTTATGAAAATTGACGCAAAATTAATTACAGCCGACCTATATTTACTTTAGACAAGTGGCAAATCGGTGCGCTTTTATTTTGAAATCCACGCTTGAGTTGGGCGTATTAAACTTGGCCCATTGAATGACCCGTAGCCTACTTGATCGTCACTTCACACATGCGTCGTCTATCAAACAAAACAAACACACAAAGGAATTAGCTCAGCTGGAACAAGATGTCAGCATCACCCGAGGCGATACTCCTGGGACCTATGAACGGCAAGTTCAATTTCAAAAAGAATATAGATGGGACAGTAAACAAGACCATTGTAATATGTAGCTTATGTCAAAAAGAATTTGCGTATCACCGAAGCTGCTCTAGTCTAACGTATCACATGAACGCTAAACATGTCCAGGCAAGTTGTTCGAGCAGCTCCAGTGTAGCTAACGTTAGCTCCAGAGCAACTCGCACGCTTCGTCAAACCACTCTTGGAGAATTACCGTTAGGCAAACGGTTGAGTAAATCCACCACAGACAAACTAACCAACAGCGTCGCGAAGTGGATAGCAAAATATTGTAGGCCAATAGCTATAGTGGAAGATAAGGGTTTAGCGGAGTCATTTCGAATAGCGTCGTCTGACCCAAATTACAAGCTACCCTCGAGAGCTACAGTGATGAAAAGGATCCACAACATGTATGACACAGAGAGGGAGGCGAGGGAAGAAGTGTTGGCACGGGCTGGCCCAATGGCCCTAACGGGTGATCACTGGACGTCGGTGGGCAATCATAATTATTTGGGTGTCACAGTGCACTTGATCGATACTGAGTGGAAACTGCAATCATTTGCATTAACGGTGACCAAAACTGTGGGCCGCCATTTCGCCGATGCGTGTGCTGAACAGTTCAACACCGTAATAGAGGAGTGGAATATAAAAGATAAAGTCACATCTATTGGGACTGATTCCGCCCGTAATATGATAGCAGCAGCGCGCTATATGCCGTTCCAGCACATGCCATGTGCTGCACACGTGCTGCAAAGAACCATCACAGTCTCCCTTGAGGACAGAAGCCTTGACACCACCCTGGCAAAGTGCCGCAAGATTGTAGGCCACTTCAAGCACAGCCCTGCCAGTACAGAAGAACTGCAGCAGCAGCAGACTGCCCTCGGACAAGCAAAAGAGCCCATGATACAAGATGTATCCACAAGGTGAGACTGTTTAACTACCTGTTGTATGCTTAGGGTAAATTTAGTGTGTGTGTGTGTTTATTTCTTTGTATTCTGTACAATTGCATCATGCTGCATTAACAACCCCCAGTGGGACTAATAGTTATTTTATTGAATTGGAAGGTGGAATTCGACACTGGCCATGATCTCACGGTACCTGAGGAACCAGGAGGCTGTGACTGCCACTTTGGCCCAACAGAACCACAAGCTGTCCATGCTGACCCCCACAGAGTGTGACAAACTGAAGAAGCTGGAGCTTGTACTTGAGCCCTGCAGGTAAGTGTCTCTCCCTCTCTCTCTCCCCCCATACACCCCCCTCCTCTCTCTCTCTCCCCCATACACACACCTCACACCCCACTCTCTCTCTCCCATACACACACCTCACCCCCCAATCTCCCCCATACACACACCTATCTCTCTCCCATACACACACCTCACCCCCCCCTCTCTCCCCCATACACACACCTATCTCTCCCATACACACACCTCACCCCCCCTCTCTCCCCCATACACACACCTATCTCTCTCCCATACACACACCTCACCCCCCCCCTCTCTCCCCCATACACACACCTATCTCTCCCATACACACACCTCACCCCCCCCTCTCTCCCCCATACACACACATATCTCTCTCCCATACACACACCTCACCCCCCCCCCTCTCTCCCCCATACACACACCTCACCCCTCTCTCTCCCATACACACACCTCACCCCCCCCCCTCTCTCCCCCATACACACACCTATCTCTCTCCCATACACACACCTCACCCCCCCTCTCTCCCCCATACACACACCTATCTCCCTCTCATACACACACCTTCACCTCTTTCTCTCTCGCTCTCTTGTTTCACTGCAGGTATGTGACTGAGCTCCTTGGAGGGGAAACCTACGTCTCATGCTCTGTGGTGCTCCCCGCACTCTGCCACCTAAACCGCATCATGGACCTCAACGAGGAGGATCCGGGCTACATGGTAAAGTTCAAGGCCAGCTTCACGAAGGACCTGGACGCACGCAAAGCGACCCTCAACAACAGATGGCTGAAGCTGGCTACAGCCCTCGACCCGCGATTCAAGGACTTGAAGAGCGTACCAAAGGACGAGAGGGATGAGGTGTGTGTGTGAATGAGAAGACCAGTGTTAAGTCCTTAGGCTGTCATGAAAAGTCCTATGCAACTAATTAATTGTCCCTCTTATTAGGTGTGGACCTGGCTTAAAGAGATGCTGCCAGGACCAGAAGCAGACAAAGCTGCTCCACAAGCCACAGAGGACGAGCCACCAGCGAAGAGGACCCTCCTCCTGCTGTCTTCAGACTCTGATTCAGATGAAGTCAGGGTACTGTCAGGACAATTAGACCTCTACAAAGCTGAGCCCAGCATCGGAATGAATGACTGTCCACTGGAGTGGTGGGCAGCTCACGCAAAAGCCTATGGACAGCTGTCTCCTCTTGCTCGCAAATATCTGGCTACTCCTGCTACCTCTGTGCCATGTGAGAGGCTATTTTCACTTGCAGGTCACATAGTCCAAAAGAAGAGGGCAGCCTTACTCTCAGACAATGTAAACAAGCTTGTTTGTCTTAGCAATTGGCTCAAGGAATAGATTTGTCATGCATACAGTAGACCCTGCACTAGACCCTGCACTAGACCCTGCAGTCATGCCCCAGACCCTGTAGTAGACCCTGTAGTCATGCCCCCAGAAACTGTAGTAGACCCTGTAGTCATGCCCCCAGACACTGTAGTAGACCCTGTAGTCATGCCCCCAGACACTGTAGTAGACCCTGTAGTCATGCCCCCAGACACTGTAGTAGACCATGCCCCCAGACACTGTACTAGACCCTGTAGTCATGCCCCCAGACACTGTACTAGACCCTGTAGTCATGCCCCCAGACCCTGTAGTCATGCCCCCAGACACTGTAGTAGACCATGCCCCCAGACACTGTACTAGACCCTGTAGTCATGCCCCCAGACACTGTAGTAGACCCTGTAGTCATGCCCCCAGACACTGTAGTAGACCATGCCCCCAGACACTGTACTAGACCCTGTAGTCATGCCCCCAGACCCTGTAGTCATGCCCCCAGACACTGTAGTAGACCATGCCCCCAGACACTGTACTAGACCCTGTAGTCATGCCCCCAGACACTGTAGTAGACACTGTAGTCATGCCCCCAGACACTGTAGTAGACACTGTAGTCATGCCCCCAGACACTGTAGTAGACACTGTAGTCATGCCCCCAGACACTGTAGTAGACCCTGTAGTCATGCCCCCAGACACTGTACTAGACCCTGTAGTCATGCCCCCAGACACTGTACTAGACCCTGTAGTCATGCCCCCAGACACTGTACTAGACCCTGTAGTCATGCCCCCAGACACTGTACTAGACCCTGTAGTCATGCCCCCAGACACTGTACTAGACCCTGTAGTCATGCCCCCAGACACTGTAGTAGACCCTGTAGTCATGCCCCCAGACACTGTACTAGACCCTGTAGTCATGCCCCCAGACACTGTAGTAGACACTGTACTAGACCCTGTAGTCATGCCCCCAGACACTGTAGTAGACACTGTACTAGACCCTGTAGTCATGCCCCCAGACACTGTAGTAGACACTGTACTAGACCCTGTAGTCATGCCCCCAGACACTGTAGTAGACACTGTACTAGACCCTGTAGTCATGCCCCTAGACCCTGTAGTCATGCCCCCAGACACTGTACTAGACCCTGTAGTCATGCCCCCAGACACTGTACTAGACCCTGTAGTCATGCCCCCAGACACTGTAGTAGACCCTGTAGTCATGCCCCCAGACACTGTAGTAGACACTGTACTAGACCCTGTAGTCAGTATATTAATATTTGAATAGTCATATTTGGCACTATATCGTCGAGTTGGACGTAGTCTATTAAGCTAATAATAGTCTGTTAATATATAGTGCTTCGTGCGGTGAGAATACTACCGTAGTCAGTACCCCATCGTTTCGGGCAGAGAACTGGCTGCTTATCCAGGGTGGTTGACCCCACGTGAAGCTGCACCCGAGGAGCCCCAGAGCCGACGAGCGAGTGGACCTGTATACCGGATTATTCTGCCGACGACAGCCCGCCTTCCCAGGCACGGATTATGCTTTGTATACTTTGATTATTCCATGGATAAAGACCCCCGACACTGTAGTCATGCCCCCAGACACTGTAGTAGACACTGTACTAGACCCTGTAGTCATGCCCCCAGACACTGTAGTAGACACTGTACTAGACCCTGTAGTCATGCCCCCAGACACTGTAGTAGACACTGTACTAGACCCTGTAGTCATGCCCCCAGACACTAGCTTGCTGTGGGCTGTTTTGATTTTTGAGGATACTGTAGCTTAGTGTAAACTGTTATTGGCTGTATCAGCAACAAATGTTACCTTATTGAGAGGTATGTTTTCATTCATTTTATTTTATTCAATTTAATAAAATTGATTTCTAAAGCATTCTTCACTTGCAGGTCACATAGTCCAAAAGAAGAGGGCAGCCTTACACACAGACAATGTAAACAAGCTGAAGCTTGTTTGTCTTAGCAATTGGCTCAAGGAATAGATGTCATGCATACAGTAGACCCTGTAGTAAACCCTGCACTAGACCCTGATTTTTGAGGATACTGTAGCTTAGTGTAAACTGTTATTGGCTGTATCGGCAACAAATGTTACCTTATTGAGAGGTATGTTTTCATTCATTTTATTTATTTATTTATTCAATTTAATAGAATTGATTTCTAAAGCATTCTTCACTTGCAGGTCACATAGTCCAAAAGAAGAGGGCAGCCTTACACTCAGACAATGTAAACAAGCTGAGGAATAGATGTCATGCATACAGTAGACCCTGTAGTAGACCCTGCACTAGATCCTGCAGTAGACCCTGCAGTACCCTGATTTGAGGATACTGTAGCTTAGTGTAAACTGTTAGCTGTATCAGCAACAAATGTTACCTTATTGAGAGGTATGTTTTCATTTTATTTATTTTATTTATTTAATAAAATTGATTTCTAAAGCATTCTTCTTGGTGTATTTAATTGATCAGTCACCTGCTACAATAATGTAATGTCCTTGAATTTTAAATATTTATATGAATATGAAATATAAATATGCGATTAAAATGCGATTAATTAGATTAATTAATTACAAAACCTGTAATTAATTAGATTAAAAATTTTAATCGCCTGACAGCACTATATATATATATATATATATATATATATTAGAGGTGGGCATAGATAATTTTTTTTAATCTAGATTAATCTATCTGCAATCCTGGATTTAATCTAGATTAATCTAGATTAAAATGGCAAAAAAAAAAAAAAAAAAAAACCTGCCGAAGGCATTCAAAATATGTGTGTTCTACCCAAATAATGACCAGAAGTAAGTCCTTACTTTTTCTTTCCTCCTTATGTTTCTCAGGCCAGGTGGCCCATTACACCATGAGCCCATCTCCCGTTTCCAAAATGCATTACAGACTGTTTGAAAAAGCTGTTTTGCTATGATAATTGGTAATGAAATATCAAAATAATGTTCAATAAGATGTACTTGTGTTTAATAAGTTGTTTTATTCAGAAGTTAACACAAATAAATAATATTACCAGTACAGTACAGTATCTAGCACACTCTCAGGAGCAAAACAGAAAGAATCATTTCAAACTTGAACTATGTGACATGGCTTGAATCAACTGCTCCAGTGGAGTTGCTCAGTGGCCAATGGTGTCAACTGTGGTTGTACTGGGCAGCTCCCAGGTGTGAATGGAACTGTGTGAATGTGAAGCAGGGCGTTCCTGAAGAAGAGCATCTGTGCTCAGCGAACCTACCCTGGGTAAATAAAGGTAAAAAAAAAAAAAAAATGTAAAAAAAAATTAAACATTTTCTTTTTTTTCTTCTTTTTTTTAGATTAATGCGTTAATTATATTATCGCGCGATACTAGTATAGCGTTAACGCAGCACGTTAACGCCGTTAACGGCCCAGCTCTATATATATATATATATATATATATATATATATATATATATATATATATATATATATATATATATATATATATATATATATACTGTGTGTATATATATATCAAATTCTATTCCCAGGCCGTCATCCGCTGGAGTTCTTCCAGAGGCCATCTTCATGATTGCAGTCTCAATCTCCTGTCTGTGTAAATGGGGCATCAAGCATATATGGGTAGTGTAGAGGTAAAGCATATCTGGTAGTGTAGAGGTAAAAGCATATCTGGTAGTGTAGAGGTAAAAGCATATCTGGTAGTGTAGAGGTAAAAGCATATCTGGTAGTGTAGAGGTAAAGCATATCTGGTAGTGTAGAGGTAAAAGCAGTGTATATCTGGTAGTGTAGAGGTAAAGCATATCTGGTAGTGTAGAGGTAAAGCATATCTGGTAGTGTAGAGGTAAAAGCAGTGTATATCTGGTAGTGTAGAGGTAAAGCATATCTGGTAGTGTAGAGGTAAAAGCAGTGTATATCTGGTAGTGTAGAGGTAAAAGCAGTGTATATCTGGTAGTGTAGAGGTAAAAGCAGTGTATATCTGGTAGTGTAGAGGTGAAAGCAGTGTATATCTGGATAGTGTAGAAGTAAAAGCAGTGTATATCTGGTAGTGTAGAGGTAAAAGCAGTGTATATCTGGTAGTGTAGAGGTGAAAGCATATCTGGTAGTGTAGAGGTAAAAGCATATCTGGTAGTGTAGAGGTAAAAGCAGTGTATATCTGGTAGTGTAGAGGTGAAAACAGTGTATATCTGGTAGTGTAGAGGTGAAAGCAGTGTATATCTGGTAGTGTAGAGGTGAAAGCAGTGTATATCTGGTAGTGTAGAGGTGAAAGCAGTGTATATCTGGTAGTGTAGAGGTGAAAACAGTGTATATCTGGTAGTGTAGAGGTGAAAGCAGTGTATATCTGGTAGTGTAGAGGTGAAAGCAGTGTATATCTGGTAGTGTAGAGGTAAAAGCAGTGTATATCTGGTAGTGTAGAGGTGAAAACAGTGTATATCTGGTAGTGTAGAGGTGAAAGCAGTGTATATCTGGTAGTGTAGAGGTGAAAGCAGTGTATATCTGGTAGTGTAGAGGTGAAAGCAGTGTATATCTGGTAGTGTAGAGGTGAAAGCAGTGTATATCTGGGTAGTGTAGAGGTGAAAGCAGTGTATATCTGGTAGTGTAGAGGTGAAAACAGTGTATATCTGGGTAGTGTAGAGGTGAAAACAGTGTATATCTGGTAGTGTAGAGGTGAAAGCAGTGTATATCTGGTAGTGTAGAGGTGAAAGCAGTGTATATCTGGTAGTGTAGAGGTGAAAACAGTGTATATCTGGGTAGTGTAGAGGTGAAAACTGTGTATATCTGGGTAGTGTAGAGGTGAAAACTGTGTATATCTGGGTAGTGTAGAGGTGAAAACAGTGTATATCTGGTAGTGTAGAGGTGAAAACAGTGTATATCTGGTAGTGTAGAGGTGAAAACAGTGTATATCTGGTAGTGTAGAGGTGAAAACAGTGTATATCTGGTAGTGTAGAGGTGAAAACAGTGTATATCTGGTAGTGTAGAGGTGAAAACAGTGTATATCTGGTAGTGTAGAGGTGAAAACAGTGTATATCTGGTAGTGTAGAGGTGAAAACAGTGTATATCTGGTAGTGTAGAGGTAAAAGCAGTGTATATCTGGTAGTGTAGAGGTGAAAACAGTGTATATCTGGTAGTGTAGAGGTGAAAGCAGTGTATATCTGGTAGTGTAGAGGTGAAAGCAGTGTATATCTGGTAGTGTAGAGGTGAAAGCAGTGTATATCTGGTAGTGTAGAGGTGAAAGCAGTGTATATCTGGGTAGTGTAGAGGTGAAAGCAGTGTATATCTGGTAGTGTAGAGGTGAAAACAGTGTATATCTGGGTAGTGTAGAGGTGAAAACAGTGTATATCTGGTAGTGTAGAGGTGAAAGCAGTGTATATCTGGTAGTGTAGAGGTGAAAGCAGTGTATATCTGGTAGTGTAGAGGTGAAAACAGTGTATATCTGGGTAGTGTAGAGGTGAAAACTGTGTATATCTGGGTAGTGTAGAGGTGAAAACTGTGTATATCTGGGTAGTGTAGAGGTGAAAACAGTGTATATCTGGTAGTGTAGAGGTGAAAACAGTGTATATCTGGTAGTGTAGAGGTGAAAACAGTGTATATCTGGTAGTGTAGAGGTGAAAACAGTGTATATCTGGTAGTGTAGAGGTGAAAACAGTGTATATCTGGTAGTGTAGAGGTGAAAACAGTGTATATCTGGTAGTGTAGAGGTGAAAACAGTGTATATCTGGTAGTGTAGAGGTGAAAACAGTGTATATCTGGTAGTGTAGAGGTAAAAGCAGTGTATATCTGGTAGTGTAGAGGTGAAAACAGTGTATATCTGGTAGTGTAGAGGTAAAAGCAGTGTATATCTGGTAGTGTAGAGGTGAAAACAGTGTATATCTGGTAGTGTAGAGGTAAAAACAGTGTATATCTGGTAGTGTAGAGGTGAAAACAGTGTATATCTGGTAGTGTAGAGGTAAAAGCAGTGTATATCTGGTAGTGTAGAGGTGAAAACAGTGTATATCTGGTAGTGTAGAGGTGAAAGCAGTGTATATCTGGGTAGTGTAGAGGTAAAAGCACTCACCTTCCACCGCAGACGCCCTGGGTAGTGTAGAGGTAAAAGCAGTGTATATCTGGGTAGTGTAGAGGTAAAAGCAGTGTATATCTGGGTAGTGTAGAGGTAAAAGCAGTGTATATCTGGGTAGTGTAGAGGTAAAAGCAGTGTATATCTGGGTAGTGTAGAGGTGAAAACAGTGTATATCTGGGTAGTCTAGAGGTAAAAGCAGTGTATATCTGGTAGTGTAGAGGTGAAAACAGTGTATATCTGGGTAGTGTAGAGGTAAAAGCACTCACCTTCCACCACAGACGCCCTGGGTAGTGTAGAGGTAAAAGCACTCACCTTCCACCACAGACGCCCTGGGTTAAATCCATGGTAGCGGTACTTCCGTCTTGGTCAGACGGTCAAACAAACACACTCTGCAGTGTTCGCGGGTGGGAAGCGGGTGAAGGT
>NC_140180.1:92398314-92402802 GCF_963971535.1 Notolepis coatsorum
GGAGACATGATCCAATATACTTTTAATTAAAAATAATTTATTATTCTATTTATTTTTGGGTTTTTTTCTGTATTTTTCACCCATCCCAATTTAGTCGTTGTGCCAATTCCCTTCCTGGTCATTGCCCCACTGTCTGCCTGGGGAGGGTGTAGAACTACCACATGCCTCCTCCGATACATGTGGAGTCGCCAGCCGTTTCTTTTCACCTGACAGCGAGGAGTTTCACTGAGGGAACGTAACGTGTGCCGAGGTTTACGCTATTTCCCCCCAGATCCCCTCCCTGCTGAACAGGCACCCCGACCGACCAGTAGGAGTCGCAGTTTACGACCAGGACTCACACCCCACCGGCTTTCCCACCCTCTAACACTGCCAATTGTGTTAGTAGGGACGACTGACCAAGCCGGAGGTACCGCTGACAGCTGGATCCGATCCCAGAGTCTCTGCGGTGGTAGGCAACTAAGTGCTTAATCCACTGCGCTACCCAGCCACGCCCCATATATACTTTTTCATACGCCTGAGTCTCCTCAACACGGGGGGACCAACCCCAAGGCGATCGGCACTTTCTCTGCCGAGCTACAGTAACTTTTTCACACCTACTCCCCAACTGGTGCATGCGCAGATTACCCAGGGAGGGAGTGTGTGTGTGGACAATCCAGAGACTCCCTGGGCAATCTGCGGACGCAAAAAGTTACTATAGCTCGGCCGAGAAAGTGCCGATCGACTTGGGGTTGGTCCCCCCCCCATGTTCAGGAGACTCAGGCGTATAGAAAAGTATATTGGATCATCTCTCCAGCACCACAACCACTTACGTCAAGGCTCTCATCAACATGCCTTCATTTTCTCCCCCCACGCTCCTCCGTGAGCTCAGAATAGCGTAAGTGTTGCAGTCTCCTAGAGAGCAATGCACTCCATTTTGTTCACGTATTAACGTTGTTTACGAACAACCCTGCCGTCGCTTGTTGACACCGTTTCTTCCCCCTCCCTGTACTTTCAAAATGGAACCCTGGTGCAGCTTGCAAGCATCTGCTTGCAATGTTGCTAAGACTTTTATTTGATTACTTGTGAGTTATTTGCAGGTTAGATGACTGATTCTCGCGACGATGGATGGAGTGTGCACCTCGCGGAGTATCCTGTTCTTCACCGCACGGCGCCATGTGTGTCAGATGATCCCCTCCGACACCTAGGGGCTCTGATTGATTCTGTAAAGAGGTTACTGAACCCCGTCGCTCTCTCCGCTGAGTGCTACTAATGTGGACGTTTCTTGCCTCCAATTCAAAATCTGTCAGCCGTCGCGGCGAATGCTCAAGTCATGGCGTTTCACAGACTGTCGTTGGAAAAGCGTTATTTTGACCCTAATCACACGACCACGACCCCACGTGCTTGCGCCAATCTCACGTCTTTGGGCTGTTTTCAGAGTAATCCAACCATGTAACCAGTATTACACAAAAATATCTGGAGTATTTGGTTTTGTTTATTCCAAAATTAGATATCTTTTCTTCGATAAAGATTGCAATTACCAATATTCTAACGTTTAGTAAGCTATTATAGAACTATAGAACCATACAAGTGCAGAGTAACCATATTTAACCCTGCGGTATATCGTTAAAAGATCACACTTGTAATGGGATTACTTCTACGCCGTTGACCGTATACCCACCAACCCCCCCCCCCCCCCTGCCTGTGAGTGAGTTACCGGAGAGGCGAAGCGCCGAGGGATAAAAACAGCCATGGAGGAAGGAGCCTTGGAAATAAAGACAAAAGCTGAGTCTAATACACATTGAACGTCCGTTAACAAGTCCCCGCTCGCCTCTCAAGAGCCTGCTGCTTTTCCTCGCCATGTTAATAGCTGTCAGTAATTTATGTGAGAGTTGAGACATCGTGGGGAATAATAACAGGGGATAGAAGCTAGCGGCGTGGCGGAGAGGCCCCTCGGCCTGATGCAATATTGAACGCTGCCGCAGTTAACAAGGCCGTGTTCTCACTTCACCATCTACTGAGGTAATACTTTTTCCACTAATGACACTGTTGACTTTTAGATAATGGCCAACGGACCGTTCTTATTCCCGTCAATGTCATCCTATAGGCAAATCTCTGCTCCCGAAACCAAGCCACGCGCGCATCTTTTGGGCAGAGGCCTCGGGTAGCTGTTCTGGAGGAGAGCATTTGCATTTCATCCGATCTGCTCATCGACTTCCGAAGCCTTTTCAAATCCCTTATCAAATCTTTGTTAGGTAATTATTTGGGGGGGGGGGGGGTATTGCTTTTATTGCACGGCATGTACTTTGAGAAATGTTGTAAGTTAACAAACCCGGCTAAGAGAAACCAACCCTAAGACTTTGGCCAAAATGATTGAAATATAGTAATATAGTTATCTGTTTTTATTCAAGCCTGGCCCCTTGTGGGTGTAGCAAAGGACATGGTGAACTGTCTTTTCCAAATCAGCAGAGTATCTGGAACAACAATCGCAACAAACAAAGACAGTGTGAGCACTATAATTCCCGCTGTGTACTGTGGATGTATGCATGTACTTATTTGTGTTTCATTACACGTATATATGTACATGCAGCTTACCAACTGTTTCGCTGTTTTATAGCAACACTACCGTCACCGACATCTAAGAAGGGAGATCCCCCCCCTTGAACGGCCCTTCTAAGGTTTCTCCCCTCCACATTGCCTGTGGTGCTTTTTTCCTATTGCTAGGTTTTTTGTGAGTTTTTCCTTACCTTCACGTCGGGTACGTCTGGGAGTGTTGCATTAATTTACTCTTTTATTTATTTTACATTTTATTTAGAATTTCAGGGTATTTTTCTTTTGTTCTTGATTTATTGTGACGTGTCCGGCCCATGGGGACATCAACGCGTGTTGTCGGGCCTTACAAATACATGTGATTTGATTTATGTACTGTTTTCCATCAACCTTCACGAAACGACGGCAAATAAACACCTCGGCGTCCTTTAAAACGATCCGCGAGCCACAGGCGGGGGGGGGGGGGGGGGGGGGGGGGTGCGGCAGGTGAGATACCGTCAGTGGTGAGACTCATACATATTGAATGGTATATATGGCTGCTTAACAAGCCGCTTCTCATTCTAAAAGCCCACAGGTGTTTTTCGTCGACACGGTAGCGGTAATTCACACGCTGGTGGGGGAGAGTCATAGCGAGTGGTAGAAATGAAGACCAAAACCTTAACGCAGAGAGAACGCACCCCCATGGAACGCTAGTGGGGGGGCGGGGGGGGGACGATTTAAATGTTAAAACCCTAAATCAGGTCCAAAGACTTAATGAAACTGGGAATGCCTGCTTGGCACGGAGAAGCAGTGTCTGGTAAGGCCTCAGAACTAAATACCACACTATGGGCTGGTAGCACTCAGGGTCTATAGAGTCTATTGTATTCAAATTAACTACGTTTTGTTTTATAGCCCTATGAGATAAACAATACAGAATGCAATGCATCCCTGTCTATTCATGTCAACAGTCCTGTATTCCGCTGTATTCTATTCTATTCCGAATGTGCCGAAGTGCATCCATTAGGGCAGTGGTTCTCAACCTGTGGTATGCGTAAAAAGGTTGAGAACCACTGCATTAGGGGCCTTAGATTAAATGGTTAAAATCCAGAAGCAGACCAAAGGATTTAATTTTCTCGATGCCTACTACAGATGGGACGTCGTCATATGAGCGGGAAGCGGTCTGAGGGTGGGGAAGGGGGGGGGGGGGGGGGGGACCAGCCGTACTTCGCTAGGATGCAAAGCGATGGATTGATGATTGTTGCTGTTCTTCTCAGGATCTATAAGGAAAGCCTTGATGGTGGAATTCATTAGGTTTAATGACGGTGGAGACGTAGCAGCCGGCGCTGGGCCAGGGAGCGCTGTGTAATGATCCGGCAGCCATTAAATAAAGAGGGAAGTTTGAGGGAACTTATGTTATGTTATGTGTCCTGCTTTTGTCTATTATGTTCTCCATTGTTCTGTTCTGTCCTGTTGTCTTCTGTTCTGTTGTGTTCTGTTCTGTTCTGTTCTGTTCTGAAGTAATCTGTTCTGTTCTGTTCTGCTCTGAAGTAATCTGTTCTGTTCTGCTCTGCTCTGAAGTCATCTGTAATGTTCTGTTCTGTTCTGTTCTGTTCTGCTCTGCTCTGTTCTGTTCTGCTCTGTTCTGTTCTGTTCTGTTCTGTTCTGTTCTGTTCTGTTCTGCTCTGTTCTGTTCTGCTCTGTTCTGTTCTGCTCTGTTCTGCTCTGTTCTATTCTGCTCTGCTCTGTTCTGTTCTGTTCTGTTCTGTTCTGTTCTGTTGTGTTCTGTTCTGCTCTGCTCTGAAGTAATCTGTTCTGTTCTGTTCTGCTCTGAAGTAATCGGTTCTGTTCTGTTCTGTTCTGATCTGCTCTGCTCTGAAGTAATCGGTTCTGTTCTGTTCTGCTCTAAAGTAATGTGTTCTGCTCTGTTCTGCTCTGCTCTGCTCTGTTCTGTTCTGCTCTGTTCTCCTCTGTTCTGTTCTGTTC